>NC_138576.1:4387561-4639366 GCF_964289735.1 Phaethon aethereus | reverse complement strand
TATAAACCAAAGAAGAAACCTCAGACAAGCTTGATGAGTTGTTAAGTAGTCTTTAAAGAAGTCTTTAAATCAAGATTAGATTGTCTTTCCTAAAGAGACTCCCTAGTTCAACCAGAAGCTACAGGCTGATAGAGGGATCACTGGTTAAATCCTGTGTCTAGAGTATGAAAAAAAAGTCAGACTACATTAAAATAATGGTTCTTCTGGCCTTCAAATTTATGAGAGTGTAATTAGAATATAGTGGTTTTAGCTAACCAAAGACAGTGTAAAACTATAAAAACATCTCCATGATGAAAGCATAAGTTTACTTATCAAAATCTTGGTCTAAAATAAAGGACAAAAGACACAAGAGAAAGTGAGAACAGGCTGAGCATAAGAAGTATTTTTCTGGACCTGTAACCTTTCTTCCTAGAATTTGTCTGAGATATTTCTGAGAACCCCTTCTGCTATGCCACCTTTGAGTACTTTGAAATTTTTAATGTATTTTATGTCCACAGTCCCCCTGCCAGGGAAGGATTGCTCCTAGTCCACGTCTGCTGCTCATTTATGGCCACTTATGTGCAGTGATGCTCTGCTCAGCCCCTCAGAGTCTAAGTACTGAGCAGGGCTGAGAGACTTTCAGCTACATCACTGCCTGGTGTCCTGGCATTACTAAAAAACAAGGGAAGATAATAAAATGGGGTGGTTCATCTCTGGATATTCATTTTGCCATGATTAGCACCAGACCTGGTCAAAAGGCAGGTGGGTGCCAGGAGAGCAGACTGCTTCAGGACATAAAATGGCCATCAACGTGATTATTTCTTGCTAGCCAGAGCCCTGGCAAGGCAGAACCTCTCCTAGGAAGCAGCTCCTCACTGAATCTTGGCCACTGCCCCGGCTTGCCTTCCCTCAGGACCAGTTTGCATCTGAAGACTTTTCCTGGGTCTCTGTCCCAACTCTGTATTTTCCTTTGTCTCTCTCCCTTCTGCAACAGAAAAGATCCAGCTTTAGCTTGATCCCAGTTCTTTTCCTTCCTGCCTAAAATTCTGAGAAGGCTTGAATGTCAATGGCATTCATGGCAGGGATCGATACCTGTGTCTTCTACCTGTCCCCATGATGGGACACGCTACTGTCTCCTGCAAACCCCCAAACCACAACTCCAGAGACATACGAAATACTAATGTGAAGCTTGGGATGCACACATAAGAACAAAATGAAATAGGTAATAAAAAAACTAACTGAGGAATCAGGATGACCTTTCTGGCTCCAGTGACATGAAATGAATCTGCAATGAGGAGTCGTACCAGTTGAATAATTTGCTTAATTTCTTTACAGTTCTTTCATATTTATAGAGCCTTCCTTGTAACTACTGTTGTCTGTGTGTGTGAGCCAAAGAAAGAAGGCAGGAAAGGACAGACAATGACAATCACATATTTATCTGCTACCCCTTTTGCTCACTCTGTTGTGTGACACTTCTTCATTTAGAGAGTGACCGATCCACATCTAAGGTAAGTAATACTGGAGGAAAAAATTACAAACACACACGCAAAAAAAAGATCAGAAATAAGGGCTCAAAACATTTATCTCTAGAGACCAGCTTAGTTTGTTGTGGAGTATCAACACAATAGCTAAGGCAGGATGACAGGAATTTGTGTTTGTGGGTATAGACTGGATTTGCTTGAAACAACTGAGGTGCTTTGAAGTTCTTAAAGTCATTATTGTTTAAAAAGTGACTTAGTATCCTTCATTTCACAGCTGGAACAAGATGAGGTTTTCTACTTTCTTGTAGCTGATTGTGATTTTGATTGGCTTACTGGTATCTCCAAATTTTCCTCACCTGGCTGGAAGGAAGGAAGGAAGGAAGGAAACCTAACTTTGGTATTCCCAAAACAACTCAAGAGAGAGATAGATGTTCACATTGCACTGGGAAGGGTTAGAAACCAGAAACTAATATGCAGTTGTCAACTCCAATTGATTTCAACACCCAGATACCTTTGAAGATCTCTGCTGGCTCCCAATTCTATGTGCCAGAATGTGATTTCAGCTATGCTTTATTTAGCCTATCAAACTCAGTCATTTCTTTTTGAATCATTTCAGTCATCCTCATGTAATATTGTGCAACTGACTTTTCTTTACTTCCTTTCTTTTTTTTTCTTCTTTGGTCTCCCCTCATCCCATAGATAGATTCTCTACAAGTGGAATTCAGGCTTTAAACACTTTAAACACCTTAGGAGGTCTCCTTCTAAAACCTGTATCCAAACCATGGACTTCTGTGAATCAGCAGACGTAACTGAAGCAGAGAAGTTCAACACCACCACAATTTCAGTGAAAAAACACCTCCACTATTTGCCAACTCATACCTTGCTTTTAATAGAGAAGCACCTGTGTTTGATGCGTTCCCAAAGATGTGGGTCTGGTAACTGACTCCGTTTCTGAAAGGAGCGTTCTGGTGAGGCATTTGCTCAAATAGGACGCAATGAAGTTTTAGATGCACAGTCAAGAGTTAAAGTTTTTGGTTTAAGCAAAAATCTACCAAGGACCCCAAAGCAGCCAGCAATGCAAGCTCCAGAGCCCACTGAAAAGAGAGGGAATGAATCCAGTCCCTGACAAGTCTGCAGACTACTTAGAGGTGGTGGTAATATTTGCTGTGCCGTTGTCAGCCCCTTCACCAGTTATCGGCAGCAGAACTGCAGCTGTCTGCTGAATAACACATTTGTTTATAGAGTAGATTGAGAATATTCGTGTGTGCAGCAAACTCCTTGGGGGTATAAACAATGTGTTTCTGAAGAGGCCCAGTGTCATTAGAATAATCAAGACTTGTAGTATGATAAACAGAGTCACAAACAGAAAGTACTACATAGACTCTTGAGTGCGGTATCGCATTCGGTGTCAAGTCCTGAGGACGATTTGTTCAAACAGCTTTTCCTGCGGCTCAGACACAGGTTGCTACATGCTTTACAGAGGAACCAAGGGGGACACATGGTCATGGTGCATTTTTGATGAGACCTTGTCAGCAGCATACTGGCATGTGGTAGAAATCTCCTTTTCATTTCAAAAGACCCAAATCCTTTCACCTGTACAAACCATGTGAAGTCTATCACAGTGAAAGAATGTCCACTTCCTTTTCCAAGGAGATCAGACCAAGACCAAGTTCCCATTGTGATATGGGAATATAATATATAATATTAAATAATAAATAATATATTTATGTTGTCCTCATGGTTTGCATCGGGGATACTGATGCTACAGGGATACTCAGCTACCTTATACAAGTTAATTGTGTGCACAGCAGTCAAGACTCTGACTCTCTAATGTGAGCCAGCCATACACACTGCAGAATGTTTGGCCTGGGTCTTTGCAGCATCCCAAATGCTGCTTCTGTGGTCCTGTGACAGTTATTAATTTTGTGAGAGTCCTTTTCAGTACAAAAGGTGCAAAACAGCTCTTTCATGCCATAGTTCAGCACCATGAAAAAGAATTGCAGGATTTGAGCTTGTCCTGAGGGCATATGGAAATGTTTGAACATGAAAATCCTCAGGGTACAATGTTGGAAAAACTCTCTTGAGTAGGAGGAAAAAAGCAACAGCTTCTGGAATGGACCTTGGAAAGCATCATCTTGTCAACCGTGGTTGTACTGTGGCTTGCTTAAGAACGTGAGCCTAGGAGACAACAGGCACACCTTGGTGCCAATATCCCATCGCCCTACTCTCTTGTGCTGTTCTTGTAGAAACTGTTTTCAGTACTGGCTTGCAGTTGCCAATTAAAAAAAGGAATACAGTGAAGAAAATCAGATGGTGAGCCAATGTAATGGTGTAGGCAAACTCTTAAAGATTTCCTTTGGAAAATCAAGTCTTATAAACTTCCCTTGGAGTTGGAGTATGGATTATACGGTGAAGTTACGCATATCTTCAGAAATAGCTAAATAGGGTTTAGCCTTGACTTCCCTGTCTCATGAAAAGTAAAACATACATAGAAATCCCAAGTAAAAAAGGTCTTTGAAGAAAGTGCATGGAACCTTAAGTTGGCTGATGAGCAAAAAGAAGGAAACAACAGGAAAAAGAGAATTACAGTGATGAGAAGGTAGTAAAGTTCTGGTAGAAAAGCAAAGCCACTAGTGAATCTGTGCTTTGGTGACAGCCACAAAGATGACTAGTACACTGATTTCAGTCCTACTCTTTCAATACTATTGAGCAAATATTACCTCCTACTTCACCAACTATATCACCTGACAATAATTGTTCACATGCTGTCATGAAATAGTTGCTATGAGAATAGTGAACTAAAAAGGTTCATTAAGACAGTGTCATTTTCTTATTTTTCAAATACTAAGACCCCAGGTGTACAGCATAAACTAAACGCCTGCATTTTATACATGCATTTCTTTGGTGCTGATAACTTGGTCAGCTGTTAAGATTAGTGCAGCCATAGCGAGTTGGTCAAGAATAAAGAAGGGAAGAAAAATAGACATACAGTTAGTAAAAACATGCCTAAGGCTTTTGACTTCTTGACTTCTGTTTCCTTCTCACAGCACTGTGATGAGTGACAGAAGTCCTCTGAAGCTTGTTCATTTGGTTTTATTCCTTCTGTCCTGTTTTTCCTCTTCACTGAATTCAGGTTCTTCCTCTGAAGGTTAAAGATCTCTCCTTAAGTGTATTGCACCTGTTCACTTATAGAAAAACCAGATTCTCAAAACTAATGTGCAGCTAATTAACTTTTCTCTGTCTCCTGCTCCTGGCCTCTCACTCTCTACCTTTACCACTCATTCTACCCATTGCCCATCCAGAAAACATGCAAAAAACAGCTATCAAAGGCTGCAGAAATTCTGGCAGGAAAGAGTTCAGATGAATGGGGCAGTTGGTCTGCTATCTTCAGTAAAGAGGTATATCCATACAAAATAAAATAAAAACTTTGTCTAATCCAGGGTTCCTTCTCCAACAGTCTCCACGAGCTGACGCCTGGATAAAAGACACAGTGTGTAAAGAGTAATTGTTTAATTATACTCCTAAGCCTCTACTATTTGCAAATCCCACTATCCACCTACCTATAGTGCCCAAATTGCATTTTTTTTTTCTCCTCCACATTTGTAACACTTGACATAATTCAGACCTCCTTGCTCAGTGTCATATCTTTTTACTCCTTAGATCTGTACCACCTAATCCTTATGACTTGACTTTCTCCCACAAATTTCCTTCTCTGGGACTACCGGCAGCTGTCCTAGTCCTGCTGCAGTGTCAGATCCCTTCTCAAAAGGCTCATCACCTTTGTGGAGCCTTTACCGTCAGGGAGGCAAGGCAGGGGTGTTACAGAAGAGGCATCTACAATTTGTAGATGTTGTTCCCATTTTTTCTATTAAGTCACTATGCAAATCTGGCCAAACTGTGTCTCTCACAGCTCTGTTCACCATGCAGGCTTATGAAACGGTTTAAGGACTGGTGTGTGCCATGGCCAACAAACATTGACTTATAGTTCAGGAAAGTGCTGCTGCCTTTTCCTTGGTAGCTGAAATAATGGGAGTATGTTGTCTCTCCCAATCTCTTTATCGTGTGTGTCTGCAAGAGCAGACGCATGCAGACAAAAATAATCTTGCAAGTCTGAGATGTTATCCCACTGATCTGCCACTTCACCTATTTGCACCGGGGCATGTGTCGGCTTTGATCCTGCAGCAACTGGGTGCGGAAGCTGACCAGAAATGAGTCGGCTTCTGTCCACAACTTCAACTGCGGGTGGATGCCAGCATGACTTTTTAGGATGATCTGGTTACAGCTGAATTAAACTAAATTAAACTAAACTAAACCAAACTAAACAGGTCCAGGGTATATTTCTGAGAATAGACTAGCACAGTCCCTGCCATGATTTTAACTGCTACTAATTCAGACAATTGAAATTGTTTCTTATTCTTCAGATCTGCAGGTATGTGAAAGCAAAATTAAACCACCTAATCTGACTCTCCAAAATATGTAGCTTGGGGAATTTCACCCAGGTCTTCTCAAAGGGAATGCATCTCACTGGAGATCTGAATCTTTGTTCAGCCTGAATAACAGAGTTGTCCAAAATAATGGATAAAATAAGAGTCAATGTGAAGGCACGAGGGGTTTGGGAGTTTTTTTCTGTCCTGTATATGAACTAGCTTTGCTCTCAACAAAATCTATCATCCTGTGCCTTAGATTCCACATCTCTTAGGAGGATACAATGTTCATCTGGTTTAAAGCACACATAATCTCCCCAGTTTGCTGTTATGTCTGAACAGAGTAGGAAACGTGTGTGAGCAAACTCTTATGAGAAGTAAACAATAAAACAGAGAAATAGTTTCGGAGTGGAGAAAAAGGAGAAAGTTTTGATCCCTCTCGTTCACATTGGCCAGTGGTAAAACAGCTGCACAATCATTTCAGTTAGTCAGCTGCTGCATCAGCTCCTATGCATAAAAGCTGTATAGCCAAATAAGTTTGTGCTGCCCTAAATTCCCCTTGTGCTGTCACCAGCTCCCGGTATTATTGACACAAGATGGTTCTCGTGCTTTCCCCAACTTCTGTGTTGAGGTATTTCCATCCCTCCATTACTGGTGGTGTGTCATTTGCTGCACAGATGTTTCTCCCAAGCCATTGCAAGGTTATTTTTCAAGTGACTTCTTCCAGCAGATGTTTCCCAATTCCCAGGTGTGTGCGTTGTCCTCTCCACTGAGCCGAAACTCAGCGATGCACTTGACATATTGCGGTGCCGCTGTCTCTTTGAGCTGGAGGGTCTGCAACATTGCACATCGCTGACATCTCTCTGCTCCTGCCAGGCTGCTTGGTGACATTTTCCCTCAGCAACAGGGCTCCCTGCTCCTCTCCTTGCTGGTTCTTCAGGTTACAAACTCACGACCTGGGCTGCACAAAGCAGCTTTCTGTGGTGCCTGAAATGAACTTCTGTAATTGCTGTGGATTGTGTGCCCAAGAGAAGAATTAACTTCACCTATTATTCAGGCAGCCAAGTCTTATTTCCCTATAGAGTCAAAGAGGAAAGCCAGATGCAATAGCTAAAGGATATCTATAAAGTAGCGTTTTGAATACAAGACCTTCTTCTTCCCTTCGCCTGGGGAATCAAGGTCATGTAACCAGTTACAGTGGGAAAGCTGAATAAACCATTGAGCTAGTTTCCTCAGAGCCCATAATCTAAGTCCACCTTAGGTCTTGTGGTAGATGACTAAATATAGGTATCTGGCCTTGTCTTCCTCTGCAATCTCTGCTTTCCTGTGCACTTCAGATACTTTGCTAGCACTCATCTTTTGGCATTAATTTAACTTTTTTTTTTTAAACATTGCAGGGGTGCAGCCTCGCTCGCAATGACAGCCCTGTTTGGTTCAGCTAATATCTGGGCTAGCTTTAGCCTCAGGCTATGGAACAACTCCTTGCAAGCCTTCTGTGAGACAGAACGATAAGTAGAATCTTTAATTATTATTATTTTTAAATGGATACTGTGTATTGAAATCAAAGAAATAGCAACCCCTATTTAATTAGAGAGAGAAGAAAACCTGTGAAGACATTTCCTCTCCCCACCCTTTCCCTCATTTCTCCCATCTGAGCTCTTTCCCCCTAGTCTCTCATTCAGGGGGGCAGAAAAGAGATGGAGCCAAAGGCTCACAATGACTCTCTGTAGATAGACAATCTTGGGCCATAATGGGAACAGGACTATAGCTAACGGGTGCTGCCTATTAGCATTCAGCTGAAGTAGGCAACAACGTGAGCACTGTTTTGCTGTTAGCTGTATCTGTGTCAGGAAAGACAAACTGGCTCCTGCAGATGTGGAAGGGCTGAGAGCCTGTGTACTTGGTGTACCTCACCAAAAATCAAAGGTTGTAGCTCCTGTCCCCACCATCCTGCTGGCATCAGCAGGGACAGTGAGCTGTTTCTTCATGGTTTTTCTTCCAGCTCCCTGTCTCAGATTGGCCCCTTCATTTCTCCTCTTCATCTTGAAGGCACAGCGCTCTCCTCACCCTTGGATCAACAAAGCTCAGTATTTTAGCTCCTCACTGCTCAGCCACAGTAGAGGAGAAAGGAGCTTGTGTGTTTACTGACAGGCAAGCTTGCAGAAGTGGGACCAAGACAAATCTCCTGCCAGACATTTTGGCTACACCTCTGCTAGTAAGCTGAGCAGTGTCAGGATCAGCTCACTGTCCCTGAGGCCAGCTGGCATGGTCTGGGCGTTTCCTTAGTGTTAAACAGCCTTATCTCCGAAATAATTCCAATAATAATTCCAACTTGCCTACTGGGGACAGTGCCTGGTGCATGGTGGCTCCTGAGCTGTGCCTGGGAATTGTCTGGGGCAGTGCTAGCTAGCCTGGATGAACAGCATGCCAGAGACCTTCTGACTAGTCACAGAGACTGTCAAATTCCACCGTTTGCTTTTGTACAATGGTGCTGGTTTGTTTGCTGGCACAGACAAAGCCCATGCAGATATGCACATACACACACATAGATATGTGCATGCATGTTTGCATCAGCGGGTAAGCACATGAAATTTCCTAAGCAAGTACCTCCATAGCCTCATCCCCTTCCCACCAGCTTGTTGAAGTCACGCTGCTTGAGCATGGGTGAGCAATTGCTTTTCTAGGCAGGTTTTGCATATACTTGATTTCATTGTTGTTGACGTTTTCCTTGTCATTCACAATATTGGTGCCTACAGTTTTACACAGATACATTTTACACATTTATGAATCATTACGACGGCTAGAAGAATGAATGGGTTTTGGAAGGTAAATCAGCAAGAACTAGGGTAGCCTGAATCCCAATATGCCATCATGAGCTACAACTTGATCTCTCTCAAGCAAACGCAGTTGAGGAAAGGTATTAAGGCCTGCGTAGATAGGTGCAGACGTACGAAAGCCTGCATTTTAAGCTGGTTAGACATGAGCCAGCTGCTACCTACAGTCTGATGTACTGATGGACACCAACATGATCTGAGACTGCATTTCCATGGTGGTAGGCCAGTCTGGCTATATCTATACTAAAAAACCCAAACTGGGCTGAGTATAGGTATGAGTCTGTGCCCCTTATCATCTGTATCGGTGCACTTAGCACAGCTGTGATGGTTTTGATCCAAGTCAGCCAGCACATTCATTGCCTGGTCATGGTTCAAGGCTAGCATGAGAGAGGGTTTTATGCCAGTAAACTATTCTTCTTTGGTGTAGCGAGAAAGTTCATTTGCATGGGTGCAAACACTGTCACGTCTTATGGCTTCAGAATAACTAAGGAATGGTTCTACCTATTCATTATTGTAGACTGGTCCTTAAACACAGGCTTGTGTGCTTCCATTCTGATCTCCCAGTCGCATGTTCCCATCCACCTTGTGTCAGCTAATCCAACTATGTGTTTAGGTGGTCTGACTGAAAACTAGTCCAAGGTAAGAAATGTATTAACATTTATGAACCAATGACACCTGTTTGCTGCCTTTTTTTTAGTGCAAGAAGAGAAAGCAGGTCTGCACGCACAGAACTAGGGGAGAAAAAAAAATAGCATCACCCTGGACTTGGATTAATCTTTCCTGGAGCTGGAGCTTGTCTGGAAGAACTGAACAGCCACAAAGATGTGGTGGGAAGTTGTGTTCACTGAACCAACCAGTGGTTTTATGAAGGATTAAACTTGCTTTGGACCCTCTCAGGCTCAATAAATTCATATGCATTTGTATACCCAGATAAGCACAGTTCTAGGTCCTAGCTAAACTGCCTTGTCCTAAACTGGCTTCATTATCACAGGGGTTACATTGCTTCAGAGGTTCAAGATCTGGCTGTGTATCTGTCTTCCAACTCTGTTGTACATACATACAGAGACACGCTAAAAATAATAATTTTAATAATGTATTCAAATTCTGCTCTCACATATAAATACACCAATATGCACCAATTTTAACATATTTTTGAAGTTGTATTTATAAAAGTAATTATATATTATAAGTATTAAAAAACCCAAACAAGACTGAAATATTTTTTAGGCAAACTCCCACTGAAAGGACACTAAGACAATGATGGGAAAATTGGCATAATTTGAACTGGAGGGTTTGAGTCCCTTGGTTTGTCTTATTTGAAGGGAAATAACATTAAAATACAGCCAAATGAAAAGCTGCAGGTGTTCTAAGAAGCCATTGTGTTTACAGGAAAAGAAAGAGGAGAAGGGAAAAGAATAGAACAGATAATTATTCGAAGGAAAAATTATTATTACTCTTTTACTATTACTATTACTTACAAATCCTACCATTAATTAATATATACAAATACAGAATAAAATCAGTCTAGTCAAAATATCAGAACAGGAAAAACAGCCCTATTTTTAACCCATTACACAAATATATCTTTCATGTTCCCACTTGTCCCCTTCCCCAGCCCTTTTGGAAATAAATAAATAAATAGATTAATGTATTCATAGATTTTTAAGGCCAGAAGGGACTATTACAATCACTGTGGTTGAGCCTCTCTTGAAGACAACCTTTATAATTTTATTCTTACATCTGGCCCATAACACCATACCTTTCAAGCTTCATATAGTTCTGACAAATACTTCGAGAAAAAACACTCATATTCCCAGGTAAGTTGATTTGATAGTTCATTACTGTCACTGCTAAGTGTTTTGTTGTTGTTCCCAGTCTGAAATCATCTAGATCCAACTCCAGGACATGGGATTTTGATTAGCCTTTTCTGCCAAATCACAGAGTCTTCAGCCCTCTATAAATAAGTAATGTCTATCTGTAAAAGCTTTGGACTTCCTTTCTAGTTCCTAAAATCACATTATTTTCATCACCATGTTCAATCAGCCTCTTGATTTTACAACATCCAGCAGTCTTTAAAGAGTAAAGTAGTCAATGTTCCAAAATATCTAGAAATCCACAACTCACCTGTACCTTAGCCCCAAAAGCATGTGGCCTTCAGCTTGTTCTCTGCCTATAAAGTTTGTTAAGCACTTTGAGAGCTTTGGATGAAAGCCATCTTATAAATGAACACTATTGCACTGTCATTATTATTGTGTTGTCATTCTGTCTTCGGCCTTTTAAAATTGTTTCAGTCTGCTGTAGCTCTTGCAGTTTAATTTCTTTTCTTGAAACTAACAGCCCCATTGAACAAAGAAAGTAAGTATGGGGACATTAAAAATAGACTTAGTTTTCTGTATTATTACTGTTACTGCTGCAAGTTCACAGCTTACCCCATTATGGCTCCAACTCATTACTGTGAGTGCCAAGAATGTGCAGCAATAACAGGCGGCATTTGTGTAAAGTGGGACTTGCAATACCACTTGCTGAGCAAAAATATCCAAGGAAAAGCAATTTTTAGGCAGTGGCCTGATCTTACTGGATGGGCTGTTGTACCTCAGACTTTAATGGGCTTTGCTGCATGTGTGCTTGGGAAAGAGAAAGATCCCAGCTTCAGTTCCTGTTAATCCCAGAGCTGTAAGGAACAGGGAGCAGAAGGCAGAGATACCCAAGGTGGATCCATAAGTGCTACTCCTGTAAGAACTGGATGCACTAAGGTTGGATCAGTTCTGAACGGGTAAGCAGGGTCTAAAGCCTTCAGCTGGTGGCTCCAGCATGAATTTGAGATGCAGCAAACTGTGCAAGCTCTAATGCATGTCCTGCATTGTGTGGTCTTTTCTTCCCTGGTTGTTGTGAGCTCAGATGTTGCCCTGTATCTTGCTTTTACAGAAGGGGAAGCCAAGGCAGCAGTTTCCTGATCATGCATAGTTAGCTGAAGTGCTGCCTGCCCCTGCTCACTGCTACACATTTCTGAGTTTCTTTGCACCAGCACTACTGCTTGAGCAGCCAAGGTGAAAGGTGGATGGAGGAATTGGTTTGGTTTCAAACCCAGCCCTTTTCCAGGTTGACTCTGACCCAGTTATCATATATCAGAATAAGAGAAAAAAAAATGAGTGTACATCCATGGCCACAAAGTACAAGACAAACTAGTTCATCATCTGTCCATAGTAAGGTCAGACCCATGAAAGCACAGGTCCAACATGAGGAGAAAAAGTGCTGTTATCAAAAATGACCCAGCAAGTGACATGGGAACTGAGCTTGCATTTTCTGAACCTTTGCTCAGCATACACAGACCACAGCTAGAAAATGTTTTGGTATTTAAAAAAAAGTTTCTCTCTGAAGGCTTATATGGAGCGAGAAAGTCCCTTTACCATCAATTCTTTCCCATCCTTCCCCTAAAATAAAGGGTAAGGAAAAATGTGTGTAGACAGCTTCAATCTAAGAATTGGAGATTTGATGGGAAAAATAGCTAGCTGTGTACTTCTCTTGACACTCACTGAGCGGAATTCAGGTTTGGAATTAAAAAAGCATGCACACATTTCTGCAGAATGACAACTGTTGATAACGATTTCAACAAGCCTGTAAACTCCAGACACCAGTACAATTTCTGATGAAAAGATGCCTAGAGCTGCAACCTGGGCCTTATTTGGATGATGTGATTACATCTATTCTAATAAACAGTTCCTGAGGGTGAACCAAGACACTGAAATACACTCTTTTACACCACTGAATTGTAAATGTGGTCCCACACACTCACTTGCTCCAGGTCACCTAACTAATTCTCAAACAGTTCCCGAGGACTGTGAATTAATGTAGGTCAACAACAATATCTAGTTCAAAGAGCTGGCTAACACTGTCTAGCTGGTCCGTGTAGATGCTCCTTCAGGCCTTCGTGTGTAAAAAATCCCCACCGTTGCCACCACAGAAGGGACTAATCTCTCGTTTTAGCAATTAAAATGTTAGGTGTTTTATTTAAGTTAGTCTTCTGGAGATGAGGTGGACATCCTCACAAGGTGGTTTGCCTAATCAAAAGTAGATATCTGAAAGGGATAAGGTAAACAGTCTCTGGAGAAACATTTCTTTTCTTTTACCTTTCCAATAGCAGAAGCCGAATTGGAAAGACTAATTTAGCCTAAATGTCTAAACTAAAAGAAATGAACCTCATCTTCTATCTAACTCTGCACATTCAATGGTGACTTAAATCTTGATATTTGACCTGACTAAGGGTTACAGATCAGGCTGAATTCATTCACTGGATGGGACCAGTAGTATAATTAATAATGAATATTATTATTATGTGTTTAATAATAATAATAGTTAATTGTTAGGTGGAGCATTGTTTGAAACTAGCAAAAAGAAGGATTAATAACAGGAAAAAATACAAGGGTTTTATTACAGAAGGAAAACCCAGTTTAAATACAACTCAATGCAGCTGAACAAAGAATGCTTCCAAGATTCAGGCTGGCCTCAGTGCAAATTATATGATAGCATCTTATGATTACTTTGTGTCTGACACAGTTTTAGCCTAGGATACAATCTGTCATGCTGGATTGCAACTGTGTGTTCTCCATGAGGGAAAAATATATATCAGTAAAATTTACCATCTGTGTCATTATGTGACTACATAAATTTCAATCTGAGCATATTTGTTAGTTTTAATTCCCAGGTTTTTTTGTTTGTTTTTTTTTTTCTCACTAGAGCTGTTATTCATATTCACTTCTATTGTATAAACCTTACACTGTCTTTAGAGGTCTTCTTCAGATGTTGGAAAAAATCTGAAACCTATATTATTCAAAAACTTCAGGTCAGGGAGTGCAATGCTTTTACCTTAATGCCTTTTTAAGTCCATCCTTACAATTAAAATTGACACCGAAAAGTTAAGGATCACCAGCAGTTATGGTAGGTTAAAGCTTAGCTGTTAATCACTTACTCACTCTCTCCCTCTCATTATGTCATGCTTTCTGTTGGGTTGCCACTCCATAAACATAATTTGATTAATCTTAGCCATGCTCTGACGCCTACCTGTGAAGAGATATAGGCTGCAACGTGAGGAATGTGGAAAAGTCAGTGAAGGTTTAATTGGATTAATCTCTGTGTTCTACATATATACTGGCAACTTTCGTGACAGCTTAGCTAACACGATAGTATGCAACAAAGGGATCTGGTATTCAGCAGGGTCCCACACCTTAGCTAGGGGGGATACACCTGGGGAAGCTTCAGTATGCAACAGAATAACAGGCAGCTGACAACAGCCCTGCTCTGATATTGTCACAAATTGCTGTATCTGAAGAACATTTTCCATGAAACTCATCTCCCATTTTTAGTGGTTCAAAGGGATCTTTGAACATGGAAACAAGCTCTGCACAACACCTTGTTTCTTACCCTGGGACAAGCAAAAATGCACTAAGAGATGGTCTGAAGGTGTTGTCACAGTGTCTGTGAGAGGAAGAGGTGATGGAGGGAAGACGCAATACTGAAAAATGGCAGCATCATTCAGGGAAAAGCACCTGTCCCACTGGTTCCCAGGGAGTGACACAGATGTGGCCACACTAGATGGAAAAAGGAGTTGCACCAGAGACTGAAGTTGGCCTTTGTCCCACACCCTCAGGCAGGAGGAAGAGAACCTGGCACATATAAATAGTACAGGACAGTATAGACTCATAGAATCATAGGTTGGAAGGGACCTTCAAAGGCCATCTAGTCCAACCCTGCTGCAATGAGCAGGGACATCTTCAACCAGAGCAGGTTGCTCAGAGCCCCGTCCAGCCTGACCTGGGGTGTTTCCAGGGATGGGGAATCTACCACTTCTCTGGGCAACTTGGGCCAGAGTTTCACCATCCTTCTTGTGAAAAATATCTTCCTGTAGTGTTACTATAGACATGAACTAGGTGGATAGGAAGCCTATGCCACAAGACCAGCCCTGTCTCATGGTGTGACATGGAATACATCTTGTCCTGCTATGGACTTCTTAATCCCAGCCATATTCCTCCTTAAAGTCAGCCTCTAATGAAGAAATATCTCTGCTGGTCTTCTTGATCTCTGCAAAATTTCATGCCAGCATACCTACACAGTACAGGTTTTCTAAAGTCCTCTCCTTTCCTAAAGGCACGGGACTCAATTCCAGAATAAGTCTGCCACTTGACTGATTTTACTTGTCTGCCTCTGATCCATCTGGCTCATTTTTGGCTCATTTTACTTCAAAATTTTACTTCACAGCCACTTACTCATCCATTCCATCTAAACATGGAGTCCAGTTTTATTCCAGTCCATTGCAGACCTACCTGAAGAGCTTGATAAAAGCTGAACAGACTAATATAAATGTCCTGATTTCCTTGTCCCAGATGCATTATAGATTTCAGTTTCCCAGATTCTACTGAAGTGCATATTCCTCTGTCTTGAAAAGATTCTCTAAGTTATGTTTTTCCACAGCCACCAATGAATGTACCCCACTCATCGAAGCCAAAGAAGGTGAAAGTCATCTCACTTTTGGAAATGGAAATGTTATATACAGAAAGAGAATTATGGTCTCTCTATGGTCAACAACTGTTTGGATGCCTTAGAACATTTGCTGGCAGCAAAGATGGGACTACAGGATACTTCACGTTTCTGGACAAGGAGCTGGAGGCCAGAAGGGTTATCACCTTCTGGAGGTACCTGTCTTCCTCCCTTGCTTATAGTCTAAGACAAATATCTTGGACCACTTGCCAAACTTACTTCCCTTCCTTTACCTTTTCTACCTGAATGAGGTAATTATCCCTTGATATTAGTTCCCACAGACCAGAAATGTTCCCACTGGTAACAGTGGTTACTACAATGACAGTAAAGCCTCCTATATTAACTTCCAATACCATCATTTCTGGTGGCCAGTGATGCAAGTAGTAGCTATAAAAGGAGTTAAAATACATATCTAAGCATAGCTGTGTCTTTAAAAGATGAAAGAGGGAAAAACAGACATTGGAATCAGATCTCTCTCCATTCCCGGATCTCAGTCCGCATTGCTCTCTGAGAGTCAATGAAACTGATTGGGTACTTTAATGGCAAGTTAACTAACGAGTTAACCAGTGCCAGGACCACCTGTTTGGCCCTGAGTACATCTATTATCTCTTAGCCACATATACTATTAGTTTCTCTTAACCTCCAAAAGTAGATGATCACATACACACACATACTGAAAAGAGTCCCTTTCTTGTGTTAATTCCCAAATATTGCCCAGGAATGGTTTAGAAGAAGGTCAATAGCATGGGGCAAAAGCAGAAGAGGCATCATACTATCAGTTTAGCAAGAAGAATGATCAAGATCCTTTTCCCATGTTTATATATTAACATTTTTTTACTTCCTAGTGTAGATGTGGCTGTACATTTGCTATCACATTAACACCCATTCACAACTATGCGGCATGACTGCATATAATTGCCGACTCATGTAGATCCCAACCTCATCAGAGCAGCTATGCCGATCATTATAGCACTACTTAGGAGCAGGTTGTCATGCTCTATAAGACAACCAAAATCCTCTAGCCTAGAAAAGACATCAAGCTTCTTTCAACTCTGGACTACTGCTACTTTTTTAGCTTTAGTGAACCTCTCGTGGCCTTTGGTATCATGTCCTTTGGGACTTTTTTAATCTTTTCTCTAGCAGTTATCCAGTTCCTGCCTCAGAGGCTTCTGTAATAACTTCTTACCTGAGAATGCTTGTTTTGTTGTTGCTATTGAACACAAAACAATACAGATTAAAACAGAAAGTTGTGGTATCAGCTTAGAGTAACCCAGGCAGAATATAAATCATAAATTCATAAGATAACTTAGATTGGATGTAACTTCTAGATATCATATGGTAGAACCTACCATCAAAAGCAAGTCCAACTAGTTCAGATTGTTCTGGGTCATGTCCAGTCGTTGCGTCTCAGCTAGTTCTTTACTCAGACTGATTCTGGTGGATATCCTCTCTCTGGGTTCAAACACAAAGGCACGTGAAACATTAGCCCCATGACAGGAGTTTCTTGAAGAAGTTACCAAATTAATAACACTGATCTACTTTGAGACAGAAGACAGCACTCGTTGACCGGAGAATCACAATTAGTCTGAGATTGGCTATTAGTCTTCCATATGTATTTGAATATATGTGAATTTGAAGACTATTTTACTGCACAGTGAATTGAGGCTGGATGCTCAATGAAAAAAGTGGAGTTGGTGGGTAGAAGATGGCTGGCAGCAGCTTCAGTACACAGTACACACCTGTGCTCCCAGGCTTGGATCTCTAACAACCCAAGGGTTTTGATCTTCAAAGCATTACAGGAGGTGTCCATTTTCACTCCTCCCCAGAAGAAAAGTGGTTCAAGAGCACTGTTTTTATAGCATTGAATGGGATTTGTATTTTGCTGGTTTATTTGTTTGATTGACCTTTTAACCCATACACTAATTGTAGGGGGAGAGAGACAGGTAGAGAGATACCTCATAGAAATGTTATGAATTTGGATATAAATCCTGAACCAAACTATAACCATAGTAATAACTCTGAGTTTACAGACATCCAGAAATTATAAGCACATTGCACTTTTGGAAAATATATTACGTGTGGGATAACTTGTGTCCCTAGGGTAAGTGTTCTGCTTCTTTTGTGACCCATAACTCAAGAGTGTGGCAGGCATTAGCACTTTACAAAACATCTTCATTCTTCATGGCTGAGACAGAACCCATATCATGCAGAGTATCTTACATATTCAGCAGTGATTTGAGTAATTTTATTTTAAACACTAACTTTATGTGGTCAGTAGCCCAGATAGATGAAGGGAAAAAAAAAAAGGCAGTAGAAGTGTATCTAATTTTTTATTAAATACATCATTGATGTAATCTGACTTGTTGTACTGCAACAGGAAATTACACACCATAAAACAGTAAGAAGAACGGATCTGATGCATAATACAAGAGCCTGCCTGGAGAATAATGCATATCACATAAAACTGTAAATACATACATACAAATTCATACACGTCCACACATAGGGAAAAGAGATAGTTTTTTGCACCATGCGTCTCGAATCAAAAAAAGAGAAATGCATTTATGTGGATTTTTTATTTGCCCTAATCTCTCTTTTGCCAATATCAGAGGGCATTCCCTTGTCTTTTTTATCACAGTCACTGAAACATGAAAAAAAAAGAGTAGTAGCTTCTGTTGGTACACAGGAACACCCTGAAACTTCTTCCATTCCAGGGAAAAAAGTAGATTGTTTCTCTAGCATCTAATGCTACTTCCCTGACCTTTCTGTTTTAGGCCAAGATGCTAGAAAAACAACAGCACTTACTTCAAAGAAATCCCAGTATTAGTTTAAGTTCTGAGGGAAGGTAAGTCATTTTAGGTTCAAACATCAAAGAGTCTTGGCATGATCGCTGTATATAACATACATGATATCTTTCCTCCGGATTTTCGGAATTGGATCTGGAGGAAAGTGTTTAATCAAAACTTCTTAGAAAAACCTTAAGACTCTTAGATAATAATGAAATATTTCATACATTTGTTTTATGTTTGTTTACGCACATTGATAAGGCAGAAACTACAAACTGAAAATATATGAGTTTTAAATTTTCCATTGAGAAAAGCTTTCAATTTAAAATAATATTGAATGTATTTTCTACAAGTTTAAATTTAATATAATGGGTCAGAAGTGAAATTAAGGTTTTCTTATTTGAATTGAAGAATTCAGTTTGTTCAACTCAACGTAAAGAGCACCTTGGCTTTTTGTTTTGCCAGTATATAGTTTGCCTCAGACAATACCATTTATACAAATATAAGGAAACTGCAAAAATCCACTGCTTGTCCAGCCCTAACTAAACTATTTGCCACATTAGACCTCACATATTTCCTCTCCCACTTTGCAATACTTTTCAATGATTGAATTATTTATTGAATTATTTCAATTACTGAATTATTTTCAATACTTTTCAATTACTGAGTTTAATCCTGAAAATTTGAAGATCCTGTGACTTCCCTGATAGGACTAGGAGATGTAAGATATTCAGTGTCTTGGTAATTAAAATGTCCTTTCACACAGGTGCATCGTAGTTTACCTAGCAGATTGAGGTATCACAGCTTAATGTCAGCAATTACCAGCAAGGTGTCAGCAATTCACAAAAAGCTGACATTTTTTCCTGGTAATTTTTTTTAAAAAGAATTTTTCATAGCATAGAATCATAGAATCATAGAATCATTAGGTTGGAAAAGGCGTTTGAGATCATCAAGTCCAACACCACCACGCCCACTAAACCATGTCCCAAAGTGCCACATCCACACATTTTTTGAACACTTCCAGGGATGGTGACTCCACCACCTCCCTGGGCAGCCTGTTCCAATGCTTGACCACTCTCTCTGTAAAGAAATTTTTCCTAATATCCAATCTAAACCTCCCCTGGCGCAACTTGAGGCCATTTCCTCTTATCCCATCGCTAGTTACTTGGGAGAAGAGACCAACCCCCACCTCACCACAACCCCCTTTCAGGTAGTTGTAGAGAGCGATGAGGTCTCCCCTCAGCCTCCGCTTCTCCAGACTGAACAACCCCAGTTCCCTCAGCCGCTCCTCATAAGACTTGTGCTCCAGACCTCTCACCAGCTCCATTGCCCTTCTCTGGACACGCTCCAGCACCTCAACGTCCTTCTTGTAGTGAGGGGCCCAAAACTGAACACAGGATTCAAGGTGCGGCCTCACCAGTGCTGAGTACAGGGACACAATCACTTCCCTACTCCTGCTGGCCACACTATTCCTGATACAGGCCAGGATGCTGTTGGCCTTCTTGGCCACCTGGGCACACTGCCGGCTCATGTCCAGCCGGCTGTCGACCAGCACCCCCAGGTCCTTTTCCACTGGGCAGCTCTCCAGCCACTCCTCCCCAAGCCTGTAGCGTTGCATGGGGTTGTTGTGACCCAAGTGCAGGACCCTGGACTTTGCCTTGTTAAAACTCATACAACTGACCTCAGCCCATTGATCCAGCCTGTCCAGGTCACTCTGCAGAGCCCTCCTACCCTCCAGCAGATCAACATTCCCACCCAACTTGGTGTCATCTGCAAACTTACTGAGGGAGCACTCAATCCCCTCATCCAGATCATCGATAAAGATATTGAACAAGACTGGCCCCAGAACCGAGCCCTGGGGAACACCGCTTGTGACCGGCCGCCAGCTGGATTTAATGCCATTCACCACGACTCTCTGGGCTCGGCCATCCAGCCAGTTCCTCACCCAGCGAAGAGTAAACCCATCCAAGCCAGGAGCCGCCAGTTTCTCCAGGAGAATGCTGTGGGAGACGCTGTCAAAGGCTTTACTGAAGTCCAGGTAGACAACGTCCACAGCCTTTCCCTCATCCACTAGGCGGGTCACCTGGTCATAGAAGGAGATCAGGTTGGTCAAGCAGGACCTGCCTTTCATGAACCCATGCTGGCTGGGCCTGATCTCTTGGTTGTCCTTCATATGCCCTGTGAGCACTCTCAAGACAAACTGCTCCATGATCTTCCCCGGTACGGAGGTCAGGCTGACAGGCTGTAGTTCCCAGGATCCTCCTTCCGGCCCTTCTTGTACATGGGTGTCACATTGGCAAGCCTCCAGTCTTCTGAGACCTCTGCTGTTAACCAGGACTGCTGATAAATGATAGAGAGGGGCTTGGCAAGCTCCTCCGCCAGCGCTCTCGGTACTCTCGGGTGGATCCCATCAGGCCCCATAGACTTGTGAGTGTCCTGGTGGCTTAACAGGTCCTTAACTGCTTCCTCTTGGATTGTGGGGGGTTTATTCTGCTTCCTGTCCCTGTCTCCCAGCTCAGGGGGCTGGATACCCTGGGGATACCTGGACTGACTATTAAAGACTGAGGCAAAGAAGGCATTAAGTGCCTCAGCCTTATCCTCATCCTTGTTGACAATGTTCCCCCCTGCATCCAATGAGAGATGGAGATTCTCCTTGCCTCTCTTTTTGTTGTTAATGTATTTGTAAAAACATTTGTTGCTATCCCTTACGACCGTGGCCAGACTGAGCTCTAGCTGGGATTTTACCTTTCTAATTTTGTCTCTGCTTGACCTAACAAGATCCTTGTACTCTTCTTGAGTTCCTGCCCTTCCTTCTAAAGGTGATAAATTCTGCTTTTTGTCTGGAGTCCCAGCAAAATCTCCCTGCCAGTCTTCTTTCCCTGGCAGCTCGTCTTACGGCTCATGGGGACCGCCTGCTCCTGCGCCTTTAAGATTTCCTTCCTGAAGACTGTCCAGCCTTCCTGGACCCCTTTGTCCTTCAGGACTGTCTCCTGAACAGGCTGCCCTCCGGAAGTCCATGACAGCAGCTTTGCTGACCCCTCTCCTTACTTCGCTCACAACTGAGAATTCTATCATGTCATGGTCGCTAAGCCCAAGACGGCCTCCGACCACCACATCTCCCACCAGTCCTTCTCTGTTTGTTAACAGCAGGTCAAGTGGGGCACCTCCCCTGGTGGGCTCACTCACCAACTGTGTCAGGAAGTTATCTTCCACACGCTCCAGGAACCTCCTACACTGTTTCCTCTCTGCTGTCTTGTATTTCCAACAGACGTCTGGTAAGTTGAAGTCCCCCACAAGAACAAGGGCTAGGGATCATGAGAGTTCTGCCAGTCACTTGTAGAATGCTTCATCTGCCTCTTAAACCTGGTTGGGTGGCCTGTAACAGACACCCAGCAGGATATCTGCCTTGCTGGCCTTCGCCCTCATCCTTACCCATAAGCACTTGACCTTGTCATCACAATCATTGATTTTTATACAATCAAAACACTCCCTGCCATACAGAGCCACCCCACCACCTCTCCTTCCCTGCCTATCCCTTCGGAAGAGCTTATAGCCATCCATTGCAGCCCTCCAGTCATGAGAAGCATCCCACCATGTTTCTGTGATGGTGACTAAGTCACAGCTGTCCCGCTGCACAATGGCTTCCAGCTCCTCCTGTTTGCTGCCCATGCTGTGTGCATTGGTGTAGATGCACCTGGGATGGGCTATCGATTTCACCCCCCACATCAGCATGCCACCCCTCAGCTCATCCCTAGTGAGCCTGGTTTTATCACCTTCCCCCTTCAAATGCTTCCCTCCCCTTTTACCTCTAAACGTACTCTCAAGCGTCGTCTGTTTTTAGATAGGAAACAAAACAATACCAAGCAAAAACAACAAAATGTAAACAACAGAACAAGCTTGTTTTGACAGTGGAAAACAACACTTTTTCTTTATTCAATGAGATGAATATTTTCCATAAGCATTCTCACTTTGAACAAAGAGCCAATTTCCATTCAAAACTGTTTAAAGGGAAAATGTGCAGAGCAGTCTAAGCAGCCTTAGGTGACTGCATTTCACTGATGGGTGAAGCGAATGCTTAAGAGATGTCACGTTCCTAAAGCTTTACAGAATCCTTGGGAAAGGTAGCCGCTTGCTAAATATTAGGTGCTAGTGTTTAATATTATTTTATCTTTGCCTTTTTCCTTTCCTTACTATAAATCAGAACTATATCTAACAAATGCTCGCATGTATTTGAAAAATGCTGGGTTCAATTCATGCTGGGACTGTGCAGAAATAGAATATCTCAGTTTAGATATTAAGAGATATACATGAGCTGAAATATATCAGTTATGACACTGTCATATCAACAACAATCAAGGGGCGGCAAGAGATAGAGGATCTTTAATTATAAGTGATTAATTTTAATAGCATACAGAGTCCTATTAATCTTCCTTATACCGCCTGTCTTCCCTGGCCTTAATCCCGCAAGCACTGAAGTTCACATCTAGCTTTACTCATACAGGCAGAATAGCCGAGCTGCAGAGAGCACAGTCTCCTCAGCAAAATTTAGCACAAGCTCAAATACTCTGCTGAAGAAAAGCCAAACAACCTTAGCCCTTTCAAGAAAATAAACACTTTTTTTTTCAGATACAGTTAGGATCAAGCATTATTGGTGTACGTGATCCGCGTAACCGTAATTTGCTGTCCTGCTAGAATAAAATGTGCTGGGATATAGATTTTGTAGAATAATTTCCTGGTTGCAACGTCAATGCCTCCTGGATTCTACACTGATATCACTAATCATAATGTTAATTTCATTACAGTGAAATTAACTGCATTACACTGCAAAAGAACAAGCTAGACCAAACTATATGTAAGGTGTAAATACAATGTAAGAAGTATGCTATAACACATTCTTCCTGCTAATAGCTCTGGCTGGATGTGTTATGCTGAACCCTGTTAAAATTCCAGTTTTCAAAACCTGAACTGAGTCTGTAAATCCGTATTTTTTGCTCCCATACCCTTCTTTAGCACCAGTTTCTGAAACTAGCTTGTTTTACCAATGAACCATTTTGTCTGTCAGCTTAGATTAGGTCAAATTAGTTCTCATTTCAATAACTGACAAAGATCATCTTTGACAACATTAGTGACCTCACATGTCCTGACAAGGGCATATATTCAAAGTCTATAGAAAAGGAAGAAAAGTTTTCTAAATTGTGTGCAAGAGGAATGTAATTATTAAACTAACACTTAGGTTCTTCTTTGGCTATACAAAGTCCTGAATGAGAGCCTTGTGTTTTCAGCGCTATTTCATAACTGATTTTGAATATTAATAGATAGATAGATGGGTAGACAGACAGACAGAAAAAGCAGATAGGCAGGAAAGCAATGAAGTAAACAGGAAAACAAGTAATGAATTCATTAACTGCTGTCTCAAACGTCCGATACGTCAAGGATTGTAACTACTTTAAAATTTGCTCCCACCATTGCTAACACAAAATTCATGTGGATTATTTTAATGAGAAAATCTGTGTAAAGCCAGTTTAGGCACCTCCAATCTAAATCCCATCATATGGTGGGACAAGACACAGTCGGGAAGTTATATATGTGTATAGGTATTTTCCTTACTTTGGGGAATTGATTATTGATATAATAAACATCCTTTAGTTGAGCATCTGAGTTTCTTTACTGAATCAGAACTGTGGGAGGTTTTTGAAAGGTGAAACTCACCCTCGTGTGCAAGAGATATGCCCTGCTGGAGAGATCCAAAGAAGTTTGTGTCACGTCTGTGGTACAAAATCCTTTGTACAGGACCCATTCATGAGGGGTAAATGTCATTTCCAATAGAGTAAGTTGTTCAAGGAGGCAGGGGAATGCCTATCATTTCTGTTTCTCCTGACTAGACCTGACATTCATCTGGTGGTGTCAGGGATAGTTTAAGGATAGTGAAATGCATCTTCTGTCCTCCTACCATTCAGACAAACAAAATGCCTGATAATCCTTTAAAACCAAGAAGACACTTCACAGCAGACATGCTAGAAGCCCTTAGAATAAGAAGAATTTAGACAAAAGTATGTCTTATCTCTCAATATAAATCTACTTCCGTTTATTTTCACTACTGGAAGAATTTGTGTCTCTAAAATTTTTAACAATTGTTAACACTGAATTCTTTTGTGCCTCTCCCTGCGCATATCCCATCTCATTTTTTAACAATGTTCAAAGGCATTGCTATTTCCACCACTAAGACATAGCTATCTTGGGTTGAAATGAACCAGTTGTGTTCAATAGAGGACCAAACTCTTCAACGTTACAAATCTGCCTGAGAAAGATGATATTATCTTTAACAAGAAGCTTCAGAACCAGTTACATATCAGTAAATTTTTCAGGACTTATCTTCAGGACATGGTTTAGGGGACATGGTGGCGCTGGATTAAAGGTTGGACTTGATGATCTTGAAGGTCCTTTCCAACCTTAGTGATTCTGTGATTCTGTGATTCTCTTGCTTTTCTCTGAAATCTGGAAACTGAACAATTAAAGATTTCAAATATAGCTCAGAAATGTTGTTACATTTATTAAAGGATAATTATTTTTAAAGAAGAGTTACAGATATTGATCTACTTGCATGAATGTATGTAAGCCCTACAGGAGTTTTGTATTATGCAGTGCATAATACAAAATGCAATGAAAATCCAGCATGGCTGTGAAGATTTTAGTCCACTTTGTGCAGAAGATCATGTTTGCATGGGTTGATTTAGTAGTGCCTTTCTAATTTAATCATGTCACTTATTCGTGACACCCCAGAGTACTAATCTTCTGTGTCTGATTTCTAGCTCACATATAATTGTCATATATCCAAGAAAGCAGCTTGACAATTCTCTACTCATGAACTTGGATCTTTAATATTCCAGAACTGAATGTAGAAGTCCCATGTATTCTGCTCAGTACTTAGCATAGCTCAGACTGATGGAGAACCAACTGCTCACAACTTTTGAACACGCATGCAAGACAAAGGTACAAGATGTTTTACCACCTTACACATGCCATCAACTATTACAAGAACAATTCTGTAAAAGCCCTGGGGAAGAGGTTGTGGTGTACAGGGCTCCACATTCTTTTTAATCTTCATTCACTCCCCACCTCCACGGCATGTCAGCACTGTCTTGCGTCTGGAGCACCAAATTGTGACTGTACACCCAGCATAACTCCTAGTGAGCACATTAGAAGGACTGAGGAAGAGGTTAATAGAAATCCCACCATGGATTTCAGCTACATCATGGCCATGCCAAAGGTGCATGGGGTGGAAAATTTCACCCTATATGCTCTCTCTCTATATGTCAGCTATACATCTAGTCTAGAACAGTTACATAGCTGATAGCTACATCTATAGCTAACAGAGAAAGATGCATAACTCCTGCAGAGATTAGACCGTCCTGTCTTAGATATTTATGAAAGAATGAGATGACTCACCCTCCGAAAGAGCCAATATTGATAGTAGAAGGGTGATCAATCCAGAACAGACATGTAAATGCTGAATGAACGCTACAAGGTCAGGTGAATCCTCTCTTCAAAAACATGTTCCACATCCCCAGCCCCAGTATAGGTATGATGGTGCCTCCCATTATGAACGTCTACAAGACATTGTTAGCAATTGCTTTAACAACAAATGCAATATCATCTTTATGTGGAAAATGAGGCTAAGGATAAACAAGCTATATTATACCCTTCCCAGCATAATCAAAAGTCACCAGGTAAGTCTTTAGCAGATGACAATGGGGAACTGGAAAGAATGAGTAACATTCGAGTTCAGTGTGAGTACTGAAAAAAGCTATTGCACAGTTTGATTTCTGGTGTCACATCTGTTCGTTGGGTTTCTCAAATTCATATCTCAAATAAAATAAACCAGACTTGGTTAAAAAATTTCTAGTGATAAAGTATCCATCGTGCTTGCTGTGTCATTGCAGTGAATAGTTATCCCATCTCTTAAAAGTGTAAGCTTTACTTCTACCTAGGTTTGACTTTTCATTATTTATACCTTTAGCTTCCAAAAATGCATGTGGCAACTAGAAAAAATGTTGTTTTGACATGTAAATTATTAATTAGGCTAAATCACTTATCAGATTTTGATACATTTGAAGATTCATTTCCTTTCCCCAATTAACCCATTAACCCCTCAACTACCATTTCATTAAGTAAATGCACGGGCTGTGTAAACCAGTTAACATTTATTAACAGTGTTGTGCCAATTAGCAAGGAATATATTTTTCCTAGTCAAGGGCCAAACAGCCCTCCAGTCTTTTTTGTATATAGTGTTTTCTTTTAATTTGGCTAGTGAAAGTAGCAGGTGTTGAAGGCTAAGTGTTGTATGCAATCTGAGGTTGTTCAAGCCTACTGATTAGGTGATCACTTTAGATGGAAATTCTCACTGGAAGGCAGGATTCCTTCATGTTCATCAGTCTATAAAATGTCTCTTTGCTAGTAACATACTTGCTGAACTTTTCTGCAGAAATGCACATCAACAACATGTATTTATCTTACATGGGCACATTTTGAAATGATGGTCTTCACAATAAAGGCATGTACACAAAATATTGCATGAAAGGGCTCACTGCCTCTGACAAAGATCAAATAAAACTTGGTTGGTTGATCTGTCCATGCCTATAGGGTATTAGTGATTATAATATTGCGCTTTAATGGACTATGGACCCAATTTACATAACATTTACATGTCATCTACATACTCTCTATGGAACAAA
Organism: Phaethon aethereus; assembly: GCF_964289735.1. Lineage (NCBI taxonomy): Eukaryota > Metazoa > Chordata > Aves > Phaethontiformes > Phaethontidae > Phaethon > Phaethon aethereus. Next base: position 4,612,599 of record NC_138576.1, on the reverse strand, counting down.
AAAAAAGTGATTCAGACACAAAAAATATCTAAGACATACAGATGCACTCTTCAAACTGATTTCCTTTTTGCTCTTCAGCTTGTAGCTTAGAATTTTGACTTTACCTATTCCCACTGGAACGCGAAAGCAGAGCAGAGTGATCACTGCTGCACCACTGCTAGTACTCGCAGTGGAACAATGGCCATTAAATACCCATTGAACCAAACGAGCATTTAATTTTCAAGGAAACTACTTTTTAAATAAAAATGTAAATTCATTAGAATGTTCCCTTTTTTTGAGGAATTTAGACTTTTCTATGTTTTCCCCTTTTTTTGAGGTATTTAGACTTTTCTATGTTTTCTACCTGGAGAGTCCCTGGCATGGCTGGAAACAGAGGTATTAAAACTTCTTCATATTGCTCCTGCACCTTTGTTCTGCAATTAGGCAAAATGGAATGGGGAGGACAGAACTGTGCCTCAACCACAATGCAAAATGGCAGGCATTCTGCATGGTAGCTGCCAATCAAAGGTAACATTTAGGAGTTTCTGTTCGAGAGAGAAATGTAAGGAAACCCTTTATTAAGTTCCTGACATGTCTTTGTCATTTAAAGCTTTGGGAAGAAATGTCCAGCACTCCTAAAATGCTGAGATGTTCAGTAATGTCCCAGTGGTGGTTGAGTTGGCTGCCTTGGCCCTTAGAGACCTGAACCATGAGAGGAATCCACAGAAGCCCAACAGAAGTTATGTAAGGCTATTGCCTCTCCTTTGAGCTAAAAATAAAATGGGTTCCTCAGGGCAGTGACTGCTTTTTATGTTTTAATTAACCTGTGCATCCATAATAGCTCTGATAATAACCAGAAAATAAAATTGTCAAGGCCAAAGGGATACGATACTAACCAGGACACATCTTATGCCCAGAATGAAGGTTCATTTATTATACAATAAGCACAAAAGCAAAACAATTTTAGAATTCATGCAGCAACTGAGAGCTTCGGCTTCTAGGCCTTCCTGAGATGTATTTGGGACCAGTACCTTTTATAAACTACCTGAACCACTGCATCACTTCTGTTGGAAAAGGAACAAGAAGGAAGAAGGAAGACAGAAGAAGGAAGAAGAAAGAAGAAAGAAGAAAAAAGAAAGAAGGAAGAAGAAGGACAAAGAAAAAACAAAAAAAAATATTAGGACCAGTGGTTTGGACTGGTGCTGCTTTGGTTCTGCTAGCCATGGATGAGGAGTTAAGTAAGACAGTCAGAAGCACAATGTAGAAAGATTTCATGCAAAAAACCCACGAGGCAACTAAGTACAAGACAGCAGCTTCATGCTCCAGCACAGATGTGCAACCCTGATATTTGACTCAGACACATTTGTCTAGTTTAAACCTGAATGCCAGAAACCACTCTAAGGTCATCTTTTTTTTTTTTTTTTCAAAAATAAATAACTTCTTGCCCAACTCAGCTTTGTGACTTTCTATCCCAAGTCTGGGAGAGAAGCAGTTTAATGCAGAGCTGAAATCTGCTTTTATACAATACACGTTAGCAGAATCAAGCTGAGGAACTTATTGGGTCAAGTGTGTTATGGGCCCTGAGTATAGTAGAGGAGGTAATATTGACTGATCATCCTGTTTTCTTACTGTCCCTCATGGAAAATACAGAAAAAGGGGCTAGATGAGATTTTGGTCTGACCATGTACAGCAGGGTTTTATCCTGATGTTCTTATAACAAATTTAAGGAAAAAACTCAAGCCAACACTTTGGATGTGAAGCCAAATCCAACATTTGCATGAGAACTTTGGCCAGACATATTCTTCCCAAATTTTATAGTATTAGTTAGCATAGGATGTCTGTCCAATTCTACCCCCAGAGCTTTGGTTTGTATTTTTAGTTTTGCCATCTCTCACATTGAAAACTAAAAACAAATCTGGCACATTCTGCTGATCAAGGTCACTAAAAGAGACCACTCCGATTCATCTCAGACATCTGTGACACTGCAGCAAACATGGCTGCAAGTCAAGGCTCCCTTGTGGGCTGTGATGAAACCCAGGTTTCTGTTGAAGAGTACCTTGACAAGAGGGGATGGTATATGAAAAGTAATCTCAGTGATGTATTATACAGGTGAGTGTGCACTACTATAGTCCATCCTTCTATTATGCAACAAACCCTTTCTCCTCCATATATCTTTCTTGGTGGTACCTGTTATAATATATGTCAGGGCAATAAAACATGAGGCTCAGCTTGAGAGCATGCAGCAGGGAGAAAAACCTGCTTACAAAACCAAGAAAGCAGGAACATCTTTGAGGAGAGGAGGTCCCCATGAGAGGAGCAGAGGTATCTGAGGAAGCAGGAGTAGCTGCAGGTAGCATAGCTTCTTGGAAAAAGGATGGTGGTGGCTTGAGAACGTGCTGGGAGAGGGTTGTAACAGGGAGGTCAGAAACTAGCTGTGGCTCTAGGAACGAGGATCAGCCAAAACAGCCTGGATTGCCTCCAGCAGAGCTGTAGAAAAGAGGTGAAAATGGAGGAAGGCAAAGATGAGCACTGTTTGTGTAAGCAAACAGGGGGACTGATTTAATTCCTTGTTATTAAGGCTTCATCTTGCAGTCTTCCAGAAGTGAAACGGGAGCATTTTATCTGTGTGATGGGAGCAGCAGAGCAGAAGAGCCTGTTGACCTACTACCAGGATAGCACCCAACATGTACACCTTGTGCAGCTGCCATGGGCATGGCTTATGGTGGGACAAGAGTGGGAAGAACCCAGAGGCTCTGGGGAGTTTGGAGCTCATATTTTATCTGGGAAGCCATGCTGTCAAGGATAAGAGCATACATGATGCTCTCTGCAAGTTAAAGCTTGGAAGCATAGGTATATTGTCTGTAGAAAAATGACAAAAAGATGGAGTTGGGCAAAGCAATGTGGAAGACCCATACAGCCTGCTCCTTTATGATATGTATACTTGTATTGCAGGGATGGGTTTCTATCTCTTGCTCAGCTGAACACATTCATGAGGCTGTCAGATGACATGAACAGATAATTAGCATCACATCAACACCTTCCATAAACACGTGGGTAACAGGATAAGGCATCTACACAGGCAGAATAGGGTTGTTGTTGTAAGTATCAGTAGGACCTACAGAGTATGCAGATCTCTGCATGAACACAAATCCTTTCAAGAGGAGCTCACTGCAAGGGTCTGCATTATTTGAATTTTGCGTTATACATGGTGGAAGTTTATTTGCAGGCATAATGAGGAAAAAAATCATAAATGCTGGAATCTAGTACATTAGAATTATGATGTTGCATACTAAACAGCCTGTGGGAGGGTCAAACGAGCTGGCAGCTGTCATGTGTCGGGTTGATGGTTGGACTTGATGATCTTAAAGGTCTTTTCCAACCTTAATGATTCTGTGATTCTGTGTGGTAGAAGTTGTTTGAGCACAGCTAAGAGGCAGTCGTAAGAGAAGAATAGGCTGACTTGGACCAAAGATAGACCAAAGAGAGAGGAGATTTTGACTAGAGGAGTTCATAAGCTGAGGATCACCACAAGGGGAAAAAGGAGGGTCCCACTGAAAATTGAAAGAAATTTCAGGGAAATGGTCACTTAACACCTTACAGTTAGGACAAGGAAAATTGGTGACAGCTGATGATAGAACCCTGATCCAAACTAACACACAGTGTGTCAGTGACAAGAGACACCTAGAAGCAGAAGCTGTAGGATATGTTATCTCCCTTTATGCATATTGAGACAAGGTTTGAAGGTAAGGAGTATTTTGTTCATAGCTGAGAAGGTCTGGGCATGAAGATACTACTGGATACAAAGATAAGTTGAGAAAAGTCACGGTGGAAGAGACAGGAAGACATGTGGGCAATTCAGGATGTTTTGATAACCATTAAACAAGAAGAATGCAAGAGGCTAGGCAGATGCTTGTGAAACTATGAAAACAAGCAAAAGAAGAGTTTCTTTGTTCAAAGGGTGAGTTGAAAAACAAGTTTTCTGAATAAGAGAACTGTGGAAAGAAATGGGCAGAAAAACAGGTGGAAAAGGAAAAAAAAAAGAGAGGGAGAACAATTCTGTCTTACAAAAAGAGATTAAGAGACACTGGAGAAAATCCTGAGAAGAAAAGAAGCTGGTGGTCAGCTGGTCGTGAGAAAACAGAAAATGGAAAGTTCTGTGGACAGAGGGAGGAACAGAAGAGACAGAGAGTGGTTCACAGAGTTATGAGAGCTCCATGAAGATATGTGTTGCTGTGGTCTTTTGTGGTGGAGAACTGTAAGACCCATCACAAGAGTGGGTAGAGAGAAAAAAAGACTGTGTCTTCTGACAGGAGAATGCACGCAAGGGGTAAAAAATAAACTGTATGAGAAGAATATACAACTTGTCTCTTCCCCAATAAGTTCCTGGGCACTCTGCTTTTCCCAGCTGGAGAAAATGAGACACACAGATTAATTAATGTGTGGCTGGTCTTGCAGTACGCTAGAGACAGAAGTATGAGTAAAACCACCTCTGCCTAACTTTGGGCTAATAACTATTCAGATACACTTGAATAGACCACGCTTTCTCCTGTGACAAATGTTTGAGTTCTGTCATATTTTGAACACCATTGCCAATACTCTATTATTGTTATTAATGTACAGTGGGGTTATTTTGTCAATGCAGTCACAAGCTGTTGGCTCTGAAAATCTGATTAACATATTAATTTAAATCATTTGCACACCAATAAGCCTTTTTACTTTTTCGGAAGAAGAATGTAAATTGTCCCCTGTATTGTGAGCAGCAGATCTGCAACAACGTTCACTGCCACCAACACGCTTGTTTCCCTTTGCAAAGCAGACCTTTTGATGTAGAATTCAAAGAGCTTTCATGTAAAATCCTGCTTGACCTTGTTGCATTGTCAACAGCAAACAACTTTGATGTACAATCTCTGGTGACTTTCTTTTCATTTTACTTTAAAAAAACATCAATATGTAATGATACAAAAAGATTTCTGATAATGTAGTTTTTTGACTGGCATCAAAATAGCTGCCACTTCACTGGTTATATTATTATGGGTTTAGTTTCTTGTTATGTATTTCTTTTTTTTCCCTCTTTACAGAAAAAAGTTGTTTTTATTCTCCTTTTAACTGGAAAACATATTCAAGCCCTTTCTGTGTTTGCTTAGCCTCCACTTATTATTTCTTCTGTTAGTAGGCAAGGAAGAGAGGAATAAAAAGACTACTACAGCTATTCCTATGAAGAAAGAATGTGTCTTTTGTAGTCAGAGCAGGAATTGAAAAGAGTGAGCTCTCGGGCTCCAATCCATTCTACTGTGAGTTAGGGGATTTATTTTCATTTATTTTGGTTATGATTATGGCTGTGTGTTTGTATTTCTGTGATGACTGCAACAACACCAACCCATTCAGGTTGACGTCTTTCAAGTGAAATGAAATGCCTGAATCAAATCCCTTGCCCCATCAGTGCTTAACGTATGGGTCTGTTGGGTACAGCAGTACCATGCAGAGTGTTTGAGCTGAACAAAGATCAGTGAAATTGTGATAGTGTGGGACTTCGTCGAGGTGATTCACCCCACTACGTCTGATGCACGTCTGTTCATTTATCTTGTGCTACCATTGCAATTACCCTACCAAACCATCTCTTTCTTCTTTCCCCTTCAAACTGGGACAGAGTATCCTCTGTTCATTTTGTTATTTTGCTGCCTAGCCATAACAAACCTTCTCATTTATCTTCAGCCAGCACTTCGTTTTGGTAGTGCAAGTTTGGTAAATAACCCCACTTCAACTGAAGATATCTGCTACCTCCCTCAGAAGAGACACAAAAATGTCGGACAAATGGGTGTTAAGTGTATCAAATTCCTCATATAGGAATTGTTCTTTATAGCATAACGACTGTGTTAGGTCAGACTGAAGGTCCAGCCAACCCATCATCCTGTCTCTGAGGGTAGCCAAAAATATATGCCTGTAGAGCAATAATAAGAACGAGCATAGCTGATCATTCCTTCCCATATTTCCCCAGTTTCCTGCTCTTCCAAGTCAGGCACTTCAAGAGTCAGTTATAGTTTCCATATATTTAGTGACCTTCAATGCATTTGTTCTCCATAGGCATTTCTGATCTCTCCTCGCAGTTCCGGTGTGTTCAGATAAGCCCTGTCACTTGTTCCTCAAATGAGAAATTCTGGCAAAATTCAGGTCCCACGGGTCTGTGAAGAGCTCTTCTAGCAAATCTGCAGTCTTGGTTTGATCTCTCATCCTTCTCTAGGACAAGATGCTGCACAAAGGGGTGAAATAAATAGATGCAGAATCAAAACTCGCAACATTAATCTCTCACGTATTTGTTGATTTCCATTCTCTTCTTAACTGCCTTCTTGCCCAAGCCCTTCTTTCCAATCAAGTGGCTTAACTTGCAGGGTAACTTATCACCCTTTTTTGCTAGTGAAGGTTTGTTTCGTATAGTGCAGAGCAGTACTAACACTCAATCTTCAAGCCTGTCCATACCAGTGGCTTCTGTATTCCCCTGAAAAAGTGGAGAACAATGGTTCAAAATTACTCAGGCTTTAAACAGCCAAAGGATTGAACCTAGATCTTGGTATATCAATTCCAAGGATTAAATTCCTCTGGTCATCACTCAAGTAGAAGAACTAGACCCTCAACTGTAGTCCTTGCAGGGATGTTGAGAGTGGGCAGTGATTTTGACCAAAAAAATCATCATTTGGCTTAAGGCAGAATGCCAGTGCAGCTGCTTTCATCCCTTTCTTGTTTTTTCCACAAGGGGAACAAATACTGTCCAGACCAAGATCCACCACTATAAGAATCTGCTGAAGGTCTGCAGCCTTTTCTTTTGTGCCATAAATGCTATTAAATGTTTCTTTTTACATATTCCACACCTTCTAAAGCAACCCACCATTAAAAGAATAAAATTTGGAGAGAAGGGGGCAACCGACCCCAAATGATGAATCATTCTGTGTAGAAAGGGCCACAGTCCTGTTAGTTCAAATGACATTTTGACAGTAGCATGCTGTCAGCCCAATGGTTTGACCTATACAACAACCTCTAATTATTACTAATTAAAGAATTAATTATTCATGGCAGCACGCGCTATTAGCATAGCAGAGATGTGTTGGAATATGAGTTATGCGTGGTTTATGAATCTTCAGAAAATAGATTCTTTAATAAATTAATAAAGGGGCTCTGGGGTTTCATTAAAAGGTGGCTGGAGGGGTTGCAAGCCAGTTTCCAAGGAGACCACAGGTGGTTTGCTTGGATTTTTTTTTTAGTTAAACTTGTTTGGGCCAGATGATTTCCCTTCCTCCCTCCCCCTCTCACCCTGTCCTCCCTGCTCTTTCCTCAGGCAGCGAGGAGAACATTTTAATGAAACCCCTGTTGTCCTCATATCGCTTTGATCCCCGTGTGGTCTCCAACCTCCACGTTGGCCAGTAGGAGGATGGTGCAGCTGGGTTTTTTTCTGGTCTTTTTTTTTCTTTTTTGTCTTTTTTGATTGAAAGCTGCAACCAGCTCTGCCATGAATAAACAACAGAAATGATAAAAGAACACGGGTAAAGGAAAATAGAAGAAACAAAGGAGAAAATAAAGGAAATTGCATAAATTCAGATGAGACCATCAGGATGGGAACAGAGTTAATTACCCTGTTTTCTGTCTTAAGAGCAGATTTGGTGGTTGTTCTTATTACTATTTTTATATTCGTGCTTGTTTCTAACAAAATATTATTTTTTGGACTGTTTTATAGATTTCATTGTTATTAAAAAAAGTAAGAGGGAGAAAATTCTTCACTTTTTAATTCTTTTTACATTCTGTCATGACCAATGTTTCCCAACATTCATTTCACTCTAATAATGCAGAGGGTGATATTAATACCTTCCAGTACTGCTAACTAAACAGGGGTATAAATAGTAATACCAATGTTTCTGAGCTTTTGCTCTGACTTCTAGATCACATTAAAATTCCACCCTTGGTTAAGGAAAGCCTCACCAAAAACGCTACATTAAAAAAATAAAAATAAATGTGCCTGTCTCATTTTCTGAAGGCTTGTCTTCCAGCCTGTCTCACCAGTGTAGCGCATAACCACCAAGTGGAGTGATCCTTGCTGCTACACAGATCCCACCAAAATTAATGGTACTGCTGTCAGGGGCCAAGCTTCTCCATCGTATTGAAGGACTCAGGACTCCGTAAGGATGATTGTGAGCGAGGATTCATTTCCTCTGTCGATGCTCACCTCAACATTAGGAGAAGGACACGCTGCTGGGAGGTGATCCATCCCACCTATCTGAGACACCGATGTCAGGACAAGAGGAATTACCTCCACAGGCTATGGAGGGAGCTTGGTCTTAGGTGTACAACTTTTCAACAAGATGAAAGATGAGTTTCATACCCTGCACCTCCAGGTTCTTGCATGAAGCCCAACACTTCTCGTTCAGTTAAAACACAACTTTCAGAAAGACACAGATATATTTGGCTTTCAGAGCTCACTTGACAATGAGTTTATTCAAATTATTGCCAAGTTGTTCCAGTGACTAGCTCCTGTGGGTGTTTTCTATTCATGTATTAATTTCTGTCGATGTACCTTTTGGGGCAGTGACCACATATTACTGCATCTATATACAATACCTAAAGCAATAAGGTTTCAATATCAGGTGAGCTTGTGGCTGCTGTGATAGTACCAGTTCTACATCTCTGTTGCCTTTGTGATCATTTTTACCCATTTTATCATAACACTTAGAGACTCTCATAAGGAATTGAGGCTCTATTTTGCTATTATGTACTTATACATGGGTTCACATTACAACATTGCAGCTGTTGTATAAACTTGATCTCCCCATGGCTGTTTTGCAAATTGACAAGCAGAGCCCATTCCTGTTGAAGACAGATCTTTCAAAGCATGTGGATGATCCCAAGCAGTTAACCTAGTAGGTCAGAAAAAGCAAGCCTCAAGAGCCTAAAAGTACAGTTAAAACTTTGTGCTTGGAAAAGGCCAGTTATCAAAGCTAATTTCCTACAGAAATGTATCATGTGTCATGCTACATATTTTGAGACACCTCCTCAAGTCTCACAATGAGCTCTGTGGTCAAGTTAAACAGAATGTATTCAGGTTATGATATCAATATCCCAGTAATAATAGAAAGACCAATAATACCAATATCTCAATAATAATATCAATAACTCAAGTCAGCTGGGACGTCCTGGTTTACCTGAATAAGAGCAAAAGCATGCATCTGGTTCCCACTTCCCAGATGAGCATATGAAACATTAGAGAAAGGAAGTGCCTCTTTTTTTCCCCTGAGAAAAAAGTAAAAAACTTCTGGTTTCAAACAAAAACACATGCTGAAATTTCCATTTTAAAATATGCAGGATAATTCTTGTTTTCCTATATGGATTAAATCCCTGTCCTGAACAAGATATCTGTCTGGGATGCTTTATAATAATTTTGCTCTTGGCAAGTTTAGAAATAAGCTCAGGACATAATTCAGAATTGAGTTCCTAATCCAAATTGGGATTTAAACTATAGAAAGAAAAAGTCTCAGTTTAACCCAGACATGGAAGATGCTGCTACACTGATCACCTAAAGTTTTAATGAAGTCTAAAGAAAATTGGCTCAGAAGATTCTCAGCTTCTTAGAAAACCTAACAGATTCTACTTAAATACCTGAAAAATAATTTATATGCTTAACTTCAGGCACCAAGGTTGAAAATCTAATTGGCTTAGCCAATATTACACAGAAAATTAACATTACCTGTTTCTGTCTATAGCAGTTAACTAGAGCCAGAGCACGATCTGAGATATTTTTTTCCCAAAATCTGTCATAGATTTTAATTGTTGACATGCTCTTTGCCAAGATTTTGGGAAGATCTGCCTAATAGTCTCCAAAAAACTGACCAGGCACAGCCTGAGAGCTCACACAGACCATGGCCAACCCCAGCAGATGAGAAAGACTCTGCCCTGGGGAGGAAGCCAGCGCTGCCGCTTCAGGGCAGAGAACCAGCCCTGGACCCCTCTAGCGCACAGACTTACCTCTAAACACGGAGACTAGGATGCTGCATGCTGACAAGAGATTCCTGCAACACCTTTATCCAATGTCAGTCTTCAACTTTATGTAAACTGAACCAAATTAATTGAAACAAAAATTTCTGACTGGAGAAGATGGTTTGAAAATATTCCCTGCTAATTTTTTCTTTTTTTTTTTTTAGGGGAAGTGTTTTGAAATGTTCCAACTTCTTTTACTCTAATGATACATTTTATAACTTCCACAATTTTGCAAGCATTTTTACAAAATAAAATATCTATAGGAAATATTTCTTTTACACCAAGCCTGAGAAGAAATGGAGTTTAATTACATTAAAACTACATTCACACCATTCTGCTCTTCTGAGTAAATATACACACCCACAGATCTATAGACAGATACAGAGAAAGTTTATAGTCATATCATATGCATGTGTGTATGTACGCACATGTTTTGATACTTTGAGGAACAATATTAACATTTTTATTTTTGTTCTCAGTCACAGGACCAGTCACGCATTTCAGTTCTTTCTGAACCAGCGAATATTCCTTTCCTTCATTGAGTTCTTCACCTGAGATACCTTTGAGAAACCTTCACTACCTGCCAATGAAACTCCTACAAACTCTCAGGGATTAATTGCACGTTGTGTGGTGCTTGTTCAACTTTGGATGTTTCCTAAACTCTTCAGCCTCTGTGGCTGACAAAGATCTCAGCCACATATATGGACATATATATGTTATATAACTCCGTATATATTCAGGCCAGTATATGGTAATTTCACAGTGATCTTTACTCCCTCGATATATTTCCCTCTTTCCTCCAGGTTTGTGCCTGAGAATGATTTCTTTCTGGTTTCCTCAGATATTTTTGATCAAGCTTCTTTAACGGAGAAAGGTTTTTTACTTGCTTCTTCGTGCCTCTTGTGCTTTGCTGATCAATTTGTGGCTAGAGGTTTGTAAAAGTATTTCAACCAAGAATATTAGGAACATTTATATCTGTATTTTGTGCATCTTTTTCCTGAACTGGCTGTTTGGTTTTTGGTTTTGTTTGTTGTTTTTTTTTTTCTTAATGATATTACAGCCTGATGAAAACTCTATTTTTGTTTCCTGGAGACGTTTTATATTCTGAAATTTGTGAAATCACTAGCCTCAAAATCTCAAAAGTTTTTATAGATTTTTTTCTCTGTCCAGTTCATCTGCTCCAGAAACAAAGGTTCCAAGTGATCTGTAAGTTCAGCTGTGGGGCAGATAGTGATCAGCTTGCCCCCGAGGAAAGATGCTGACTTCCAGAGCAGCTATGTCTCAGCTTTAACTGAAAAACAATTGTCCAAACAGTTCTATCATGTTATTACAGTGTTGCTCATTCAACAATGATCTGGACTGGAACATGCAATCAGGAGAAATACATGGATATCCAAACACTGAAGTTAATTACTAACACAAATGGATGTTTACTAATATATATTGTAGGAGCAGTTTTCACTCTAGGAAAATATTATCAGACCCTATGGGCATCCATTCCCCACTTTTTTTTTAATGAGCTCAGGAAAGATTAAAGCCCTAATTAAACACATATTTTATTTCTGTATTTAGGGGTTTGTTTTGTTTTTTAAACTGCATCCTTTTAATGTAAAACCGACATTCTGGCATTCCTCATATGCCCAGAAGAATTAGATAATCAACAACAGTTTATAAGAAGAGTGTGCCAGAACAGAGTATGAAGTTCAATAAAGAGGGTGTGTTTTTCTTCACACAGTTAGAAGAGATCAGATTTTCTTTAGGGTTTGAAACTTTATTCTGCAAGTCAGACTCAGGACTGCATATGTGCTATGGTTTGAACCCTTTTTTTTGAAAACTACAGTCAAAGCTGGGAGTTGTTTTGCCAGGAGCTGAGATGCAAATTAAAAAAAAAAAATTAAATGTCCCTAATCCGGGCAGGACAGTGACACCAAATACAGACAACCGTACTCAAAATCATCATTGGGACTCAAATCTCCCAACTCCAGCTATCTATGGTGTTGGTGCCCACATGCGGGTATTTTAGATCCCAGTTTCAGTTTAAGAGTGAATTCATTCAGTCAATTGGCTGTGAAGAGTGACACGATGATCCTGAAGGAAGAATAGACATTCAAACAGCTGAACTGCTCTCCAAGATCTGCCAAATCTTGCCTCAGTCTCCACCGAGAGGAATGGGGCACCCAGCATGCATGGAAACACCTGCAGGTGATTAAAATTATGGTGCTAGAAACCAACAACCTCAGTGCAGAATTGTTGCTTGAAATAAATTAAAAGGAGATCGTGGTAAATAGTTGAGGTATAAAAGTTTATTTCTGTGGCTGATGGAGTTAACTAAAGTTCATCCCACTCTTCCTGTCCCAAATATCATCCTGTCCTATTCTCAAGTGGGTGGAATGGACAACATCAGAAATTCATGGCATACTTATACTAGTAAAATGATGGATAAATGTATTTGGACTATATATAAGGAACACAAAATTTACCTGTAAATAAGCAACGGAGATGGTTAAGAACTTTTAAAGTGAAATAACCATACTGCCACTAAACCAATGTTGTTTAGCCTGATGATGTATAAGGAAAGTTTCTAAAATTTGGTGGGGTGAGGTTCTGGAAGAGCCTGGCCTTACACAGAAAACCAGTGGACCACACTCATGGCAGTGCTGCCCAACAGTAGCAGTAGATGAAATGTGATGATCAGTATGGTCTCGTCTGACTGTGTGAGCCTAAATAAGAGCTAGTGCTAATAATGTGCCCTGGGGTGAACTACTACTGGTTATTATGCTCTTTTTTGCTCCTTGCTGTAAAACCAACAAAATAATCATAACTTCCCCAAATACTTTACAACCTACAAAGTTTTGACTCTCATTATCATATTTCAGAGTGGATGACCTGTTTTATTAAAAAAACAACCAAAACCTTTCTATAAATGAAGGCAGAGCACAGCAAATATTTGAAAGGACATCGATGCATGGCAATGACGTACCTTGCAATTCAAAACGGTAGGAAGGTCTCAGAATTTCTGTAAGGAATTTCCTGATAGGTTGTAAAACCACACCTTTTCATAACCACAGAATTATTATGAAAGAATACAAACTTTATCTCCATATAAAAACATATGGGAAAGCCATCATGTTACCAAATAATACTTCGATGGACTCCTACTTACTAGTACGTTATGCATGCAATGTCACAGGCAAGACATCTAAAACATGAAAAGTACTTTTACTAAAATTAAAAGTTTTACTGAAGGATCCAAAGATTAAAAGTAATCAGAAACATTTTCCCTTTCTCTGCAAATACTTTAAACTGCTGTTAGTGGAAGCATGTCCGTCACCGTGACTAGCTATCACACGGTAACAACCCAGACACAAAACTTATCCGTAGAGCACTAAAACCACTGGGGATGCAGATCGCCAGCTATAACTTAGGGTAGCTCACTTGACTCAGTGCTGTGCAGAGATGACTCACGTCAGCTGAGCTTCCAGAGCCTTATACCTGATAATAAGGATCCTAGTCTGCTCTTGCTGACTTGACTGCAAATCCAGTCTAATTCAGCAGGTTTAAATCCAGATTAGCTCTGTGTAAAATGAGATCCAAATTGACTATGGTTGAGGGATTTACTTCATGTTCCAGTTGAGTTTGTTTCACCCACAATGCCTGTGTTTCTTCAGATATTAATGGAAATTAAAAGAACAGCTTCTTGCTGTTCTTAACTGCAACCGCTAATGATAACTGCTGTGTGGAGATGTGCCAGGACTGAGGGATAAAGCTTCTGTGATGTAACATGACAGTTATTTTTAATCTACTTAATGTTTGCGGCTTATTCCTGTTGCTACAGGCCAGGGTCTAGGATGCTTACGTTTTGCTTTGTACTGTACTTCCTTAGTGAGAACCTTCTTCTCCAGGATACCGGTTAATGAGTTCACCTGGATCACACTGTCCTCAGTAGATGCAACACTGAAACTCACCTGAAAGTTGACAGTAGTTGTGACAATCATTCAGTGAGGATATTATTCATACATGAGGATTATCAGTCCATACATTTGTCTTTCCATCCGTATGCTGGTTTTTTCCTACATAGAGAAATTTTCCTCAGGGTAACCCAGGCATGTGCTGTCCAGTGATAGTCAAAACTCCAAAAAGCCTTGGCATCGGTGATGCTTAGTCAAAAAAAGGTATTTTAAGTCAAATTCTTTGCTATTTTTCTCCTTAAAGTAAAACCTGTAGTCTGTTAGCTATCAGTTTGCCTATAAGATCCTACAGAAGAGGTTCAGAGAGTTTGAAACAACCAAAGGTTTGTTTAATTTGTCTCTCTGGGGCTGCCTTTCACCTGAGCCCAGTGAAATCTGTGGATAGGTTTAGCATAAGACCTTAAGTGCTCGGCTGGACATATGTGAACGAAATGGAAAAGGCAGAAGGACAAGGTCAAAGAGAACCACACCACAGTGAGAAGGACAGAAGAATGTAAACACAAAAGCAAACAGGTGGAATTTGCTTTGGTGGTGCCCAATAATGAACAAAACATTTGACTGAAAAGCCTAGTCTGTTGTCACCTTTGCTGCTAGCTACCTGGAGGATGCCATGCACATTGTGTCTCAGTCTCCTCATCTGTTAACTGAAGGTAATAATATTTTTTTAAATTTATTGTTTTTTAAACAAAGTGACTTTTAAGGCTACAGATGTAAATCATTATTACTATTCCCATTAGTCAGCCATGAGAAGACTCACTTTAAGTCCCAGACATGGAACATGGCCCTTGGCAGAAACCAAGGCAACCCAGAGACATTTGCCCTGGTTCTTAGAGAGTTTCCTTGGATCCTGGAACTGGATGAACTGCATTCTGCCCAAGCTATTTATTTCAGCTGAAAAGCAGGAGTTATTTTTCTCGACAGAGTATAACATTAACAGTGTGATGCTCTTGGTGATACCTGAATATGCTCCAGCAGATCTGCAGGCTTTCTACTGTATGGACAGATTCTCATGGGAGTTAGATCAGAATTAATCTGTTTGGCACTTTTCTCTTTTATTCTAAATAAATTATTTCTGAATTCTATTCTAATACTATCCCCTTCTTTGACTTCACTCACTCTGCAGTTCTCTTCTGGCTTAAAGGCCTTGACAACAAATGTTTCTCACTTGAGCTAGTGAAATCACAGAATCATAGAATCATTTAGATTCTATTCTATCATTTAGAAAAGACTCTTAAGATCATTTAGTCCAAATACTTAGATTTGCCTCAGAATTTTAGTTGCAAATACTGGTTACTCACAGTAATAATTGTCATGTTTTTCATTTGCCCATCTTTGTGTTTTATTGTTATCACTAAATTTTAGATGATTTCTTTTATCTTCTGAGAAGCTTATTCATGACCACCATTCATTTAACCAAGCATTCTTGCAAGAAAGGGAAGGTACAGATAAGTGAGGAGGTATTTTATAATTACAGTTGTTATAATTCTTTAACAATTTAATGGGAAACTTCCCATTCCCACTGAGGGAATTGGATCAGATTCTTAAACCTGACCTTCCTCTGCATTTAATTTTGCCTTCCTTCCATTGTCCCTGCACTAATCCTGGTGGCTGATCCGTCTTGTCATGCTGTCATAGATTTATGGAATCATCAGACATGCCCCAAATATTTCTCTCTTCCACCTTCCAATAATCTTAAACATTGATAGGATTTCACACAAGCTTTTCCAAAAGATGTCTTCAAACAGTGCTGGATTTCAGACATGCTGTGAAGGCTTTTTCCTGCCTTTCGGGGTGGAACACACTCAATCCATCCTATTTTTTATGATGCGCTGTTGTCCCTTTCAAATCCTGCTGAAGGATCTCAATGCATGGCACAAGCTCCCCTGAATGAGCCTGTTGTTTGGGGGGGAGAGACAATGGGCCTTATTTAATGAGATTAGCTACAATAGGAAAAACAGCTAAAAGAAAAAAAGAGGCAGTTATAGCAATTGGACTGACTGTTAAACCATTCTTTTATACAAGTTTGGCACCGACCGTACCTTTTCCTGGACTTTTGCCAACAACCCTCACAGTGTAGACTCAGTCGTTGATTTTTTTGTTACAATTTCCGCTCGACTTTACAGTTGCATGGCCCATGGTGTAATTCATTTCCGCTGTGAAAATGCTCCAGTATATTAACACTTCTGCCTGCTTGTAACTTGATCAAAGACATCGTATCTGCTTTAATTTGCTCTTAAGGGTGATTTTTTTTTTTTTTTAAGTAATATAGCTTTATTTCAAGCTGTGTCCCCACTGAAAATGGGGACTTTGTTTCCAGCAGAAAACCAACTACAATTCCACTTACAGAATATGTTCAGATATGAGAGAACAACCTCAAATGCAGCTGTCACACATCACAAAAATATCCTGGTGCTTTCTTCAAGGACACAAGCACCTTTCAGAAGGTGACTTCTGTACTACTGCAGCTAAGCAGCTGTCAGCATTACTGCTTGGATGCGTAAAGCAATATTTATACAAAACATGGTCTGGGGATTCGTATTGGGAGTGGTTGCAGCTAACCTGTTTCCTTTCCTCAGTTTTCTTGGAGAAGACGGGCTATGCTTTTAGGGCACTATGAGAAGCCCAGTAGCCAAGTGTCTCCTCTTTGAAACTGGACATGGACAGTCTCAGAACTACGGACAATAATTGCTGGGTTCACTTGTCATCTGAGGGTGTCAGATACTAAATTCACATTAAAAAAAAGAAACCAAACAAAGAATCTTCAAAGAATGTTAAATATGAAAACTCCGAATTTTAACAGTTCCAGGATGAAAACTGTTCACAAGTTTCTACTCATTAAGATAGAGCTTTTAATGATATGATAGCATGTTGTAGTTTGGTTTCCATAGGATACAACCTGAATTATTTCTCAGGCCATGTAATCACCCAAGAAACCTAGAAACAGCAACAAAATCTGACTCTTTGCTCCACCTTATCATTTGTTAGTGGACTTTGCAGTTTCTTCTTCCTTCCTCCTGCCTGCACTCTGCCAGCATAAATTTATGAACAGGATTCAAACCTCAGCTCACATTGACAGAGGAAGCTAATAGCAAGAGTTGGCTGTTACTCTCTACTACCACATGAAAAGTACCCTACTAAGCTGCTCAGGAGGTTTTCCTCTGTCTCCATGCACTTTACAGACTGCCAGGCCTGGGCTGCCCAGCTCTGAACCAAGAAGCAAACCAAGAAGCTATGAAAGGTAGACAAGGATCTACAGTCCTCGAGGAGACGTGAGAGGCTGAATCATGCTGAGTTCAGACTAAACCACTGGATAATTGCACTGTCTTATTACCGAGCAGTTCCAAAAACTCATAGATTGGCCAAATCTGGGAAAGTTTTCACATGAACAGCATCTCTGACCCTGTTTTAGGTGATTCCTCAAGCAGGACTAATGGCATCTTGATGATTCTTTCAGTTTGCTCTTTGAAATAGTAAGATCTTTCAGTAGAAACATTTCAAAAGACACAAAAAAAATAGTTAAGAAACCATCACCGTTCAAAAAAACCCAACAACAAACCAAACAAAAAAAAACAAATGGCTGAATGTAAACTCTGGACAAAAAATTTTCCTTTCCTAGCCAAATGGCTCAACTTTGTAAAAACTATAAACAGTAATAGACTATTATACTAGGAGGCAATCTGATATGATTCCCAGCTTTGTCTATCCTAAAAAGTAAAAACTCTTTCCTAAAGTAAAAACCTAAAAAATAAAACCTTTAAAGTAAAAGTAAAAACCTAAAAAGATTTTTACTAAAAAGTGAAAACTTAAAAACCTAAAGTAAAAACCTAAAAAGTAAAAAATTCTCTGTTCCTTATGCACTCACATTAAGCAGTACCTCACTTTCAAGTATTGGTATGATTTGAGTGGAGGGGACAGTCAGAATTAAGTCTTGCTCTACATAGGTAGGGAATCTGCCCCTAAACAAATAGGTTATCTTCAGCGAAGACAATTAAGTTGTGTTACAGACCTGGGTATGTTGTTTTGTTCTTGCTTTTATAGGTGGCATCAAATTGTATGATCACTCTATAACCTGAAAACAACACAGTTTAAATCCATGTATAAAGGCAAAATTCAAACATGTTATAACTGTGAGAATTAATTCATTCTACAAAGAAAATGGCAATGTGAAGAATCATTCACAAAACAGAAAGCTCTGAAAGTGCCTGTAATCTAGCTGTGATAACTACTATCTGCACTGAATAGGCTGCAACCAATCCTCCAAGCCATATTGGTTTTACAATGTTTGGAAGTAACTCTTAACAGATATATTAAAGCATGATATTTTCATTGGCATTAATCCCTGTTATAGTATCTAAGTTCAAGAGAGGGGTGAACAATCAAGGATCCTAGCTAGATACTAAACAAATAGAAAGAGTCACGGTGCCTATTAGGCATCCTCAGTATACATCACATCTGCCTCTGTTCATTGATTTTACACAAAATTGATTTCTGGAAGTCTCGTATGGTTCATGGATGAATCCTTATCCCTCCCTTGAATGCAGCTACAGCAGTAATGCCTGAATGAGTGTTAGGTGCCATGGTAGACAGTCTAAATACAATATCATGTTCCTAACTCACTGAGACTCTTCTAAAACAAATTCTAAAAGGTATTCATGGTTAAGATTGTTGGTAGATCTGCTCACTTCAGCAGGTGAGTGAAATGCTCACCGCAAACTACAGGTTGAAATGTGCTGCAGCAGATAAATCGTTCTGTTACCACAAATAGATCTGCTCTGATGGCTCAGAGTAATGGTGTGTAGTGACTGAGGTGAAAAGATAGGAGTGGGGCTTAAATATTAAAGAAAGAACTGAGACTTAGGTCAAGGAGACAAAACCTGTGCTGCCTAAGATTTGTGTTAAGGGCTAAAATGACTTCAAGAAATAATCAAGGGAACTTCTAAGGAAAAACAATTCAGAAGAGTTGTCTGTGAAGTATATATAATCAAACTCAGGACTGATAAGGACAAACATTTCACTTATATTGTGTGTGAAATATTATAATATACTTTGACACGTTTGGGTAGAAAGTTTTGAAAACAAAAAATCTAAAAAATTCTTTGTTCAAAAAACATGCTCCTGAAATGACCTTCAGAATCAGACTCACCAGGTTCCTGCATTAAAGATCAGTCAGAGGTATCAACAGTTAAGATGCCACTTAATGCAGTTTGGTTAGTGTATACGAATAAGCAGTCCATACTATTGTTATTCACCAAAGCAGAGATGATGAATCCGAATTTCCTACTGAGAATGGTTCTTGGTCCTTGTTAAGCCAAATCGCACATGGAAATCTTTGGAAGAGTGCTAGTTGTTCCTTGACAGACCCAAACCAGACATGGCTTAGTCCTATAGACAATCGAATTCCATAGCATAGGACTTACTCTTATCTTGTCTAGTGCATTAGTAAAGTTGTAGCCTTGGAGAACTAGTAGGTGTCATCCACAAACTGCTCGTCTGCAAGACAACTGTATGGCTGCAAAGCAGGTGGGACATGAGGTGTAAATAAAACTTATCTGTATTTCTCTGCAGTCACAATGTAAATACGAAAATGGGGAGTTAGTATGATAGTGCCATAAGGACATTAATTCGGCATAGTAAACTTGTTCTATTGCATTGTTATTTTTATTTTATAACTGTCTTTATTGTTTCATAGCATTTTTTGTTGGCAGCTTTAGAAAGCACCCATCAAAGAAGAGTTTGCATTACAGAAAGAGCCGCTCTTGTCTTTGCCTCGAATTAAAAACTTGCACACACAAAGTGGAAGGTTTAATCAGTGCATCATCATGAGAAATGCGCATTTCTCAGCTTGCCCCTGAAATCTCATTTAGCTTCAGGGGTAGCAATTTTGTTTGCTTCGGGGAGATGGGGAGACAGTTATTTTTCCCATTGCTGTTAAGCATCTGCCTGCAGTCAGGCAAAAGGAAAGAGCACGAATTTACGCTTCCGGTTCATTTCCACAGAAATAATCAAACTGTCAACAAATAACGAAAATGGAGGAATTCTGAGCAGGGCTATTTGGTGTCATCAAACCCCATCTCTTTATTCAATCAGTAAAGGAAGAACTGATAGAAAAAGAAGGTGGTAAGAAACACCCTGAGAGTATATGAAGGTATATGAATGAATCACGATGTATACCACGGTTAGAAATCAAACCTGTGACTGCATCAGAAAAATACACCAAGTTTGACTAGCGGTGCCTGTTTTCCTTATATTTGGCAATTACCTTAATATATTTTTTCACTTACTTTCTGACAATAACTATAACTTAAATAATCCTTTCCATGAATTTATTGAGGTTCTAGCATAGCCCTCCTGATCTTCCATTTACCATTTTTATATATTAACACAGCAAGCTATTTCTTCAGTCATTTGTCAGTTGTGTCTAAAATTGTTTGTGAACCTCTGTGAATGTTTTGCTGGCCTCTTTTCTTTATTTCTTTCATACTTTTGGGTACAAGGTAACCCAGCTCTCAATTTGGTTATTGGGCCCTACCTTTTGTTCCTAATATATTAAAATTGGGTTTTCACTGTCCTTAACTACATTCTGTTCCTTAAGTCAGCTACTGTCTTTTTGTAATTGCCAGTTATTTTCCATTTTCCACCTATTAAATACTTTTTTTAACACCTCAGCACATGTTTTACTGCAGGCCGATTTGCTGACCCTGGTTTTAGCAGAATTAATGGAAGACCCAAAAGCTACGCACCTGCATTAATGTACCCAAGATTGCTCTCTACAGAAGATTATATAAACTTCAGTAATTATCTGATGAGCAACGATTTTTTTCCAACTGGACCTCATTAAGATGTTTTTAGTGAATTCTGACCACATTCCTTCTCATTTCATATTTAGATTTTAAGAGAAATTTGAGATGTTTTTTGCTTGTAATGCTGAGTCACTGGTGGGAAAGCTGAGAACTGCTGAAAAAGCATGTACCCAGTTTTGATCTAAAGACTTTTCAGGGACTAAAGTCAATAAGAATGAGAATCGTTTCAATGGGATCTGAGCAAAACCTTGAGCATTTCCTTCTTTCTCCAGGGCTAAATCCTCACATTTTAATTCCAAATCCCCAAGGAAATGGGTTCCTTGAAAAAGAACACATTTGTAAATTTAGTTGCTTAGAGACTGCAAAATAAAACAAGAGAAGATATTGTAAAAAACCCCCCACAAACCAAACCAGAATCTTTACATTGTGCAGTTAGACACTGCAAGGCTGTGCACTTTTGTCCAGTATAGCTATATGAGTTTTAAAGAGCTAAAAAGCTGAATCTTCCATTTTTGCAAAGAATTAAAAACATTTTGATGGTAAAGCAGGACAGCGGCAGCCACGTCAGCTGCCAGTGCCAGGAGTCTGTGCCTGAAAACCCATTATGGAAATCAGTCCCAATAAATTATTTGCTTTGACTTTTCCCATCTCATACAAAGTAACTGTTCATTGTCCAACTAATAAAAGAGACAGAGATTTAGAAAGCCCTTAATAACCAGTAATTAGCTTTCTATTTCCTGTTATAAAAATTGAACACACTAGAGAACTGAGTCATTTGTACCATTTTCAAGGAAGGAATTGTCATTTCTGTCATGGATCCTCCCACAAAGTTGTGCTTAATTTTAGCATCCAGATTCTAACCGATGCCCAGGATTGTCATCGTCATAGAAAAGAGGAGGATGTAGGAAATAGGAGAAGGAAACAAAAATGCTTCCAGTTTTGTTTGGATTGTGAGTTCCAATAAAAAGAAAAAAAAAAAAGATAAAAAAGAAAAAAAGAAAAGTCTAAGTAAAAGATAATTCCACCAAGAGGCAGCTATCCACCCTCACCATTGGCAGGCAAGCGTATCATTAATAACAACAACAAGGGAGCATTCACTGTTGTACAGCAATGGAGCTTAGTGGCTCTGTGCTGTGTGGAGAGAGACTAATGTTGAAAAAAACACAAACCACTTCTAATATTTCCTTCCTCCATAGTAGAAACCATCTGAAATTAATGAGTCTTATTAATGTAAATTGCACCACACTGTCAGACATAAATATCCTAATACCAAAGGGGCCCATTACCATTAACATCAGAAATGATCAACAAATAAAACTGTTAATGCCACAATATTTACTGGACAAATTGACTACACTCCAAGATAGGCTTATGATTGTGTCTTGCTGTTCGATTTCATTTCCCTGCAAGATGCACTAATGCATGTTGTTATGTGCAGCTGTGGCCACTTTCCATAAAAAATATCTGTTTTCTACTGGGAAGTGTAGAGCTCAACTTAACCACTAATATTTTCCCCCCTTATGAAAATTGAGCATTTTCATCTCTTTAAAACTGATATAGGAAAATATTAGATTTTTATTAGAACGGATAGAAACAAGCTTCAAAATTGGTTCTCAAGAGAAAAAAAAAAAAGGAACCAAAACAAAACACCAGACTAATGATTTAAGTCAATCACAAACAGATGTTCTCCTAGAGAGCTAATAAATTTTTCTCTGATTTTTTTTTCTATCAGAAATGCAAAACATAGCAGCCTTTGAGTAAAATATCAGATTTTCCTGCTGACATATTCTCAAACTTTTAATTTTTAAAAGACACCAGATTTGCAAGAAGAAAGCTGCAGTTTATCATTAGTAAAAACACAGAAATAATTTTTCAAATGTAGCAGGAAATGAAGATGAAAAAGGTCATTCAAATATGTTTCGAATTCTATGAAAATAAGAAAGACACCAACTTTAAATTTTAAAAGTTTTGCTTAACTTTTTCCCTGGTTTTCAAACAGCTGAATTTGAGTATTTAGAATATACTTCAAAAGTTCAAGATATAGTTCAATCTAAGAAGAATATCATATAAGAGTAAGGCATGTCTCTTCCTTCAGTTTGTGTAGAGTACTTAGTTATGTGGAGTCCTGCTTTATGTCTTAAGACTAAGCTCTAGTACTGTAAATATGTTAAGAGAGTTCACAGAAGTAACACTGTAATCTGTGTAAGCTATTAAAGAGGTGATATGGTAGAAATTAAAGAATGAAGAGAAAATAAAAAATTGTGCATTCTGCTTAATTGTTTCCAGTGGGTTTATTTTGAAAGGTGATTCTTATTCAAACAGTGCCGTCCTCTGATGCTTCCTAAAATTGGGCCACTGAGTATAAAACAAAGCAAATGGTGCTTATTCCTCTTTCCTGGTAAATTTAGGTAGTTTTCCATATGGGGTCCTGACTGACATGAATCAAAGTTTACTGCTTAACTATTACCTGGGACCAGACAGGGAAACCAAGACTCTGAATTTGCCTGCAAGGCAGAGCTTATTGCACCTATGGAATTTGGTAAGGAGTACTGATCTACCCAAAGCTTGGCTTTAGACACCTAATACCCATTGACTTCCATGTGGCTTAGGATGTTCTAAGCTTATGCAAACCCCAAGTCTGTGGATGGAAGTCATGTCTTAATTTGATCTTTGAAATGCCAGGCATACATTCTAAGCAAGGCATCTGGGGTCCCTTAACAGTTGCAGGGGGAGGATGTATACCTCCAGAAGGCAATTTGTCCCAACTGGAGAATGGCGTCTAAGAGATATGGGGTAAATTTTCTTCTTCTGAAGTCTGCCTCTCTTCTTTCATTGTAGCAGCTGTTGAGTTAATACTACATGTCTAAATTTTAAATTAAGTGAAATTAATCCTAAATATTAAATCAATATTGCAAAATCACTATGGACCCCAAATCTTTGACCTTCAAAATATTGTAAAGAAAAAACTATGGCCAGAAAAACCCCAAGGTCCACTCCTGTACAGGAGACAAGCATAAAGCTTGTGATTTTCTGATCTTCATGTCAGTACCTACTTTTTGTGTCCATTATAAATACAAGAACCTTAATT
This sequence comes from Phaethon aethereus, assembly GCF_964289735.1. NCBI lineage: Eukaryota > Metazoa > Chordata > Aves > Phaethontiformes > Phaethontidae > Phaethon > Phaethon aethereus. The sequence goes on along the minus strand of NC_138576.1, from coordinate 4,588,750 downwards.
TTCAACAAGAAATATCTGAGTATAGGGTAAATTGATACCATAGAGGTGCACTGGACTTCAACCTCACAGACAATTCTGGGACTCAGACTATCTGGCACAGCAGGGCTTATATCTATACAGCCATTCCCTGTCACCCTCAAATCCAAACTACCTGATGGGGAGTGCTCCAATGCTGTTGCCCAAATCATTCATGTCGATTTTCTGCTGAAATATAGCTAGGCACGATCCAGTGGCTATGCTAACAATTCAGTGCTACAAACTACATTATGCCACTGTGCCGCTCCAAGTTTACTAGTTCAAAAGCAGCCGTAGAGTCTAAAACAGCATCAAATGACTCATCTGTAGTAGCAGAACCAAGGAAGACTTGACATAGTTATTAAAATGCTGATCCACAGCCAGAGGTGAAAGGATTGCTTGACAAATCCTTGCCAGCACAATGAAGTGATCCCAGGCATCATCCTACCCATGCTTGATTGCACACTACAAATATTGCCTTATCCAGCCCATGGGCCTCCCTGCATGCTAATAATAATCATTGTATTTTTCTGCTGTTTTATCCACCTCATTTTACTTAGTCACTCCACTTTTGTGCTTGCTGTATGGTGTAATTACTGAAGGTCACGGCAAAAGCCTGAAGGAGAAGAAGTGGCAAACTCAACTAGTGAGGCCCCCAATTGACATCAGTTGACCTACTTTTGCTGAAGTCAATGAAGTCAGCAACAGTTGAGGGTTTATCTCATTTTTCCTAATTATTTCTGCTTTGGTCATAACTCTGTCCTTTTTTAAGGACCACCACAGCTGGGAGCTGTGCAAGAAATAACAATAACCTCTCCAAACAATGAGTTGGTATCTGTTCTGTTGGTTTATAAGACTTTATACTGATATTGCATTGACTCAATTTGGCAGGGCTGGGTTGTAGGCAAATATGAAATGCTGCACACTGTCCTAAATTTAGACAGCATGGTAAAAGTACTGGCTTTCTCCACATCATTCAGCCAGTCAATCTTGATAGCATGAAAGAGTAGAATCACAGAATCATAGAATCATAGAACCATAGAATGGTTTGGGTTGCAAGGGACCTTTAAAGGTCATCTAGTTGAACCCCCCTGTAATGAGCAGAGACATCTTCAACATAGAGTTGCTCAGGGCCCCGTCCAACCTGACCTTGAACACTTCCAGGGATGGGGCATCCACAACGTTTCTGGACAACCTGTTCCAGTGTCTCACCACCCCCACAGTAAAGACTTCTTCCTCAGATCTAGTCTAAATCTCCCCTTTTCTAGTTTAAAACCATTATTCCTTGTCCTATCGCTACAGGCCCTGCTAAAAAGTCTGCCCTCATCTTTCTCCTAAGCCCCTTTAAGCCCTGGCAGCTGCACTAAGGTCTCCCCGGAGCCTTCTCTGCTCCAGGCAGAACCCCCCCAGCTCTCCCAGCCTGTCCTCCCGGCAGAGCTGTTCCAGCCCTCGGAGCATTGCTGGGGCCTCCTTTGGCCCTGCTCCAGCAGGTCCATGTCGAGGGCTCCAGAGCTGGACGCAGCACTGCAGGGGGGTCTCCCCAGAGCGGGGCAGAGGGGCAGAATCCCCTCCCTCGACCTTCTGATCACGCGGCTTTGGATGCAGCCCAGGCTGTGGTTGGCATTCTGGGCTGCAAGTGCATATTGCCAGCTCCTGTCCAGCTTTTCACCCACCAGTACCCGCAAGACCTTCTCCATGGGGCTGCTCTCAATCCCTTCATCCGCCAACCTGTATCTGATTTGTAGGACCTTGCACTTGGCCTTGTTGAACCTTCTTGAGCTTGTCCAGGTCCCTCTGGATGGCACTCCATCCCTCAGGCATGCCAACTGCACCACTCAGCTTGGTGCCATCTGCAAACTTGCTGAGGGTGCACTCGATCCCACTATGACATTGATGAACATATTAGATATTGAACAGTACTGGAGTATCAGTACACAAGGCAGATAATTCAGGTATGGAAGTTCATGACAACAGATGCCACTGAGGCAAACAACATAAACTCTTTCCAAAAACTGCTAGGAAAAATGGTGAAAGTTAATTCCATTAGGAAAAATAAAGACAGAGGTTGAACTTCTGTCTTGTAAAACCTTTAAGATTTACACTCATGGAAGATGGGAAAATACAATGAAAAAATAAATAGAATTTATGCCTTTTCCTGTTTTGTAATCTTCACATGAGGATCCATTGCAGGTCACTCCCAAAATAAGTGTGCTGTCAATGGACATTTAGTTCTAACTCAATTATGATAATTCTTAGTAATGCATTCTTTACCCTTAGCACTAAGAGCCCTCTCGCTGCTTTCTGGCTGGCTTCCATATCTTCAGTTCAACAAGCTCTTTTTCGTTTTTGGTTTGCTTTTTTTTTTTTTTTAGTTTTGCTTTTTTGCTTTCCCCTCCACCCAGAAAAGCCTATATACCCCTCATCTTTACTTTTGTTTGATCCTGTTTTCTAATAAGAATCTAGATATAGAATGCCATTTATATGTACATACATATGTTTGTGCATACATATATATACTGTGCTTAATTCTGTGCAATTAAGCTTGGCGCTAATTGTTTTTGTGCATTAGTCATAATCACTTTTTAAGCAGCAAAGCCTATTATTGCTGTACTGTGCGTTTCAGATGCCCTGCAGATTTGAGTAATTTTGGGTAATGCAGCTGTGTGTGGTAAAAAGATTTTACAATGCCTATAAAATTTTTCCTCATGACATGTTCAGCAAGAGAATCTGTGGCACCGTGTAGGAGTTTCAGTACTTTTATTAAATACTGGATGCTATCACATTATGCATTTTTTAAACAAGCCCCATCCTTAGAGACAGAGGTTAGAAGGTCTGGAGTCTGGGATGAGAGTTGTGTTCATGAGGAGCAAATGTCTTCCGCTCAGCTAATCCAGTCTGTTAGCTTTACATTTTTCCTAGGTTTTAGACGTGTGAAGTTGGCTCATCTTCCCTCCTATGCCTTGGACATTGCTGAATAAAAAGCGTTAATGTTGCGCAAATACCACACTGTTGCACAATGAACCACTAGAAAAGGTATTTGCAAAAATGGTTCAATTATCATACAAATATACGTCACTGTAAAATTAGAGGAGAGAGACCTGTTCCACTGGAGCCTAGGGTCTCACTTTCTGTCATGAGAGAGAGTTAAAGCATTCAAATATCTTTCTTCTCATCTCATTTATGTGTATAAATGTTATTTGCCTGAGTCTCAGCTTGGCACTCAAGGGTACTTTCACAGTCAATAAAAAGAGATCCTTTGAGATAGAGACTTGTCTCTTCCTAACATAGGTCTCTACAGTGAGACAGGTAAAGAGCTCTCAGGAGGTACTAATTTCTATCTACTATTACAAAAAATGTCAAACCTGACTGCAGTAGGTCTAGGCATCCAATATTTAACTGTCTAACATGAAAAGAAGATGACTTTAACCATTTTCAATCCTAATCTGAGTCATCTGGACCAAGCAATAACGACAGTTTTATCCTAGCTGCTCTTATCTGTCACAATCCCGTTTCCCCCAAAGAGGTCTTTTAAGTAGGCTGGAAAACTGGCCAATATTCAGTTTCTTCACTTGCTATTCCTGCAGAAGCTTAGGGGGCTAAAGGACACCAGCAGCTCTTTTTGTAATGGTATTCAGAGCTATTGTTTAATACACTTTTAGCATGTGGGGTGTTGTTTTGGTTTTCATCCAGGGCTTCAGTAACAGGGTTATACGGCTCCTAGATCAATGCTGAGTAACATTGCACCAATTCAAGGACTGAATTGAGAGATTTTGCTTTTGTCTGAAAAAAAAGCTATTTAAACCTGCCCTCATTAAGTTAATCATAAGAAAAACACTATTCACGTCCTGAACCCTGGGTGCAAAAACCCTAGAGGCAGATGTTGTTTCTGTTCCTAAAATGCCTGTTTGGCTAAAACAACAAATGAAAATCATGATCTACACGTACAATGCCTCTAAAGAAAAGGAGAAGCTAAATTATTTGGGTACATTGCAAGGTGTGATTTTCTCCCTCACTTTGAATTGCCATGATGCAAAACACCATGTTGCATCTGTAAGAGTGCATCACTTTTCTGCAGTCAGTGTAACTTTCCTTCTGTTCCTCCCCTAGTTGCAACTCAAAGCCAAGACAAGCGCATGATATAAAGGCAGGATTTGCAATAGCAAGAGTTTCAAGTGATTTAGAAGTGATTAAGATGGGAGGAGCACATGGTTCTTATTAAATCTCTTATCCCTTGGTGAAGACAAGAGATGGCTAACACAAGCACGCTGTGACCATATCAGATGTCACGAGGACTGTGCCTTTAGAGATCACTCAACATTAAATAAACCCACAGGCACAGTTATTGAAAAGAAATGTGTTGCGATCACACTTAATTAGTTTCAGTTAAGCTGGGATAGGAACATCTTCTGCAACAAACTCTAACCTTCACAAGCCACTTCCACTTTCTTTTTCAGATCACATTCCACTTGAATATCCTTCTCCACTCCTCACCCCCAACCAGAAGGACTCTTTTCTGAAGAGCCACTCTTCCACTATATCTCTGAAAGCACTTGGGAGGACACAGATCACACTTTCAGAAAACTCTTCATTTCCTTCTTTCCTGAGAGTTCATAATGCCTTGCTGGCTGCTGCAAAAGAGTGAAAAATGACCTAACACCTCCCCCTCCCAAATGAAGACCAATTTTCCCTAAAAGAAATAGCTAATTTTCAAGAGACAGAACTTAACATTATTTTTCATGAAATATTTGATAAAAAGCAGGCAAATTTCCACTGGAAAACTCCTTAGGGTTTTGCCAGCTGACTTGGATATCCTTGGTCTTTTTCTACTCAATAACATACATGGCAGGTGTAGAGGAATCTCCCTAAATAGTCTAAATCCATGTGCAGCAACATGCATGGAAAGGTAGTAAGCCCAAGAAGAAGAAATCCTGGGAACAAGTCCATCTTGGGTTTTTTTTTTTTTCCAAAACACTTCTCATTTTTTCTTTCCTTTCTTTATTCATAAAAGTTCATTATTTTTCTTAAATTGACTTGCTTGTAGAGCAGATAAACTAATTCCAGCCAGCTCCAATAACTATTATTTCAAGAACAAGCATGTCAAAGTTAATCTCATTTCTAGTTTTAAGTATTTTATTTTAACATTTTCAAAATAATTCATTTTCATTTTGACTATTTCAGGATTGTGTTGGATGGATGGATGGATGGAGGGACAGACAGACAGACAGATAGATAGATAGGTAGATAGAGGGTACATGCACACAATGTGGTTCACAAGTTGATTTAAATCAGGACACTAGACCTTTTCATCCTGGGAAATGACAAGACCAGATTCTTGAATAATTTCAAAATGTTTTTCAGAATTTTCACAGGTGAGAAAACTGTTAAAAATAATCTTTTCCTTGTAAGAGTTTAAGCTTTGATGCATCTACCTCTCCAATGAAACGGATCACGTTAAAGATTTCCCATTCACCATCCGTTTCTACCTTACCCTAATTTATATCCACTGGAGTTTTATGAAAGTATCACCAACTACAAGCTCTGATTCTTCTTGCTCTCAACATATCCTTTCCCTTTTCTGAGTCAGTGCTGTTCCCGATGCTAAGGTCTCTGAAAACAAAAAGGATTAATTATAAGGCTAATATCCAGGTCTCATGGGTCCATCCTCTCTCCACCCCGTTGAATGACCCCCCAACTCCTTCCTGCCACCCTTGAAGATGGGTGACAGAAAATGAGGAAAATTCTCATTCCCCACCTCCATGGTAGGACACCAAGACGTGTTTTAAGGCTCCACCAGTAGCCAGCCAGCAATGCTGTTCAGCAAAGTTTGCAGACCACTCCTTTGCTGGGGAATTGAAAGAAACAACACCATGTGCTGTGCTGTCAACACCTTGGCAATATCAGCCTTTCCTCAATTACTTTTGCTTACAAATTACTCCTAATTTTGTTCTTTAAAGCTAGTTAAGAACAAGTGCTGGTAGGATTGATGGGGAACTAACTGCATGATTAAGTAATTACATTTTTAAAGCTTGCCTTACACTACAACTAATGATTTGTCACACAGTAGCAGAAACCCAAGATAATGAATGAGAAATGTTTACATGTAGCTAGTTCCTTCTAAGTCTTTTATCATACTGTGGCTGGTGCCATATATGCGTATAATTCTCAAAGAAAGAAAATCTATCATGTAATCTCAACATTTCTGAGCAATTTGTTAGACCTTTGATCACGTGTACCATTTATTGTGAGATTTGTCCTACAGTCAGAATTCATTTGTTTTAGAAAACACTGAATTGTTTTTGGATAGAATAGTTTACTGTCAGAACATGATGGTTTTAACAAATTCTAACATGCTGTTGATACACAATGGCTCAACAAAATTCAGCACACCAAGAAAAATTTGAAACATTCTCTTTCAATAGTTTCAAAGTTCACAAATTTGTTTGTTTTACTTCAATATGTCATTCACCTGAAAGAAAGCTTTTCAGCCTGTTTACACCTGAAGATTTAATAAGGTTTTCTTAATTTTTCGCAAGGGAAATACTTCAGTAATTCTACCTTCTAAGGCATTTCTGAAATTTTGACTTTTCCTCCCCTCAATTGGAAAAAATGAAAATAAAGAAATAGTGTTTAGAAAAAAACATTCCAGGTTTTGATCAGCTCTAGTCATGATGTGATTTGATAGCCAGATGAATTCATTTGATGAGATATTTATTGTTATTTACAATGTGGGAGCATTTGGAGGCTTCAAATGCAGTTGTGCCACAGCTGAGCAAGGCGCGGCACAATTGCTGATGGGCTGATCCAGGGCCCTGAGAAACTGATGGAAATACTCCTGTAGACTTCTGTAGACTTTGAATCTGACTCACAAGGAGAGTGGATCTCTGCCTCAAGCAGCTGATATACAGAGAGAGTAGGCAGATGGTGGAGGAGGAAAAATGGACTTACCCAAGGTCAGAGAAAACAACTTCTGCTTACTATTCCGATTCTGTTCTCATTAGAAAATATTAATTCTCATAGCCTCTGTTCTTTTATTACATGAACCAGGCCTAATTCAAGTTGAGTTTTTTTGCTTTGTTTGTTTTGATTTGTTTTGTTTTGTTTTTAAACCACATCAAATCAGATACTAAGTATTCAGCCAATAGAATAAGTACTTTACCATTTACGACTCTCTCGGGTCTATACTTTCACTTATTAACTAATTTCTTCTAGGGTTTGTCTGCTTGCTCAGAAAAACAACAACAAATAGCTATTCTTTAACTGGAAGAAGAGTATGGGATTGGATCTACTTCAGGGCACTCTGGTTACAGAGAAAGGAAAGATTTCATAATCCACTTTGCTTTAGAGCTTAGAGAAACATACTTGGTGCTCTAGTTAAAACCAGAAGTATGGGATAAGTGGGAGCCCTGTTTCCTGCCTCCAGGACTGCCTGTCATGACCCCTCACATCTCACTACCTTCATGTCAATCCTGTCATCCAACCTGGCACAGGCAGAGTCAGTAGTAAGATCGTGATTAGTCTGCTCTCTCTTGAACTATGGTGTCTTCAGCATCTGTCCAACATCACCATTCCTGGTCATGCTCACTGCTGAATAATTCATAACAACATGAAGAGTTTTATATATTTATTGTAATCTCAACATGGTAAAAACTTTTCTGCTCTACACTTAGGTTTTTTCGTGAAACACAGACTGAAGGTACCTGTTTTAGATGAGATTTGATTGCGCTTGGAAAAGTGCAAGGAAGGGATTGCTGCTGACCCATAACACAAAAGTGTGAGGAGGAATAACAGATATGAAGTGATTGTCCAATGCAAAAAGTCTGAAACACGATGCGACACAAATCTCATAGTATATAATTTTATTTTTTATCCTCAGACAATTTGCCTTGAAAATAGAATCATCCAGACTGGAAAAGACCCCCAAGACCACAGAGTCCAACAACCAATACAACACTGCCAAGTCCACCAGAAAATCACGTCCCCAAGCACCGCATCTACATGTCTTTTAAACACATCCAGACATGGCGACTCAACCACTTCCCTGGGCAGCCTACTCCAATGCCTTGACAACTCCTTCAGTGAAGGAATTTGTCCTAATATCCAATCCAAACCTACCCCGATGCAATGTAAGGCCATCTCCTCCTGTCCCATGATCTGTCACATGGGAGCTGAGACTGACACCCACCTCACTACAACCTTCCCTCACGTAGTTGTAGAGAGTGACAAGGTCTCCCCTGAGCCTCCTTTTCTCCAGGCTAAACATAAGCCTTGTGCTCCAGACCCCTCACCTGCCTTCCTGCCCTTCCCTGGACACGCTCCAGCACCTCAACGTCTCTCCTGCAGTGAGGGGCCCAAACCTGAACACAGAACCTGAGGCACGGCCAATACTCATTCCTTGCTGTGGAAAGGAAATGGACTGTTCATCCTTGTAGAAGTAGGAGTAATTAGCTGATAGCAGTGGTCATAGCAGATCATCTTTGATGTTGCCAGTAAACTAAATAGAATCTCAGTCTTAAAATAGTTTATGCAAACCTACCATTCTAGCCAGAAGAAAGCGTGCCAAAAAACCCCATTAAATTGAATTGCCTGTACTGATAATATTGCAAGACGACATAAAAACTGCTTTGGATGTTGAGCTGAAATGGATGTGTATGTGGTTCTTTTTTCCCCTGTGTGTTTTTAAAATTTTCCCCTTCCTAGCAGTTACTCTTCCAAACACAAAGGACAACTAAACCGACATCGAGTAAAGTTAGTATTCTCTTGTCATTTCTCTGGACATCATCTGTGACAGTTGCGCTTGAGGTGATTCAGTCCCTCACACGTCACTGTTTTCATGTCAGCTCTCTGTTTCACGTTGCAGAAATCCCTTCTGTCAGCTCCCATTCAGTTTGATAGGTCATGCTTACACCTGCAAGCTGGGGCAGTGCCTCTCTGACAGGATCTGTCACAGCACAGCAGTCACCACGCTCAACCAAACAGCAACTTCACTCAGCAGCAAGTTTGTTATGATGACTTTTAGGATTTGAGGTTTTCTTTTTATTTTTTTTTTTTTCCCTTTCCCTCTGCCTCCTCTCTGCCAGCAACATACACTGGGAACTACAGGAGAAAAGACAACTTTCATCAGTGGGGAGAAACCAGAGACTTTTCTGGCAAAGTCAGGCCAAGATGATGGCTTGTTTTTCCTGCCTTGGTCTGTGCCAAGCCTATTACAGGATGTCATGACAGCTAAAGCATTCCTTGGGTGTGTGAAGCTCATGAATCATTTAAATATATGTCCCTGTATTTCTAAGCCATGCAGCTCAAGGAATCTTTAAAATTAGAGATGGCAAAAACCTCTGAGGTCATCTGCTCTCTTCACTCCTGACAACTCAGGATCGTTGTATCTAGGCATTGAATGGGTATGTCCTCTGGTCTTCTGCCTACTCACATTTAATTGCATGTAAGATGTCACTGAGCTTTCAATTACTCCCACAGATCTCACCCTTGGAAAGTCTCTGTCGTTATTCAACCTCCTTTTTTAATTTTATCCTGCAACAGGTCTTGGTAAGTTCTTGGACCAGTGGAAGCTACAAAAATCAGAGGAGATGAAAGAGGCTTGAGATCCAGGGCTTGTGTTGTCTTATAGTCTGCTGCATGAACTTCCATAACCCACTTGACCTTTTCACTTTTGTCTACGTAGAGTCATTTTATCAAAGCAAAGAATTTGTCTCTTGATACGTTGTGCACTGTGACTCGCACACATATTAATTACTGCCCCTTTATGGGGTTATATATTGTTTATTTTACCACAAATAAATATACATTTCAGCTTTTCACTGTCAAATGGTTTAGTGTGATCATAGAGGACCCAATGAACTTTGGTTGTTGGGCATTGCTCATGCAGGTTCTGATCTTATTTTATGGGGTGGAAGAGTCCCTACCCTTTGTGCTCAAGGTACTGGAAGGTATCTTTAGAAAACTGAATCCCTAGAAACAAAGGTGGACAGTCCACAGCTTTATTCCCATCACACTAGAAAAAGTGTCCCAGTATAAAGGAGTCACATGAGATCATGAGGACAATATTAACTGCGGTATCACAATTTCGTATTTAGATCACAGATTGCAGAGTAGTTTGGGTTGGGAGGGACCTTTGAAGATCATCTAGTTCGATCCTGCACTTCATATAGTGTGAAAGCAACCATGGAATATGTGGAGATGCAAGATGTCAGAAGAATTCAACCTCATTCTTCCCCTTCTATCTTCAGAAATCTTACAGATACCTGGACTGTATCTGCAAAGTACATAATTAAAATTGAAGGGGCATACCACTCCTGCTATACTACAGGCATTCACAGAATTGCAGAATTATTAAGGTTGGAAAAGACCTTTAAGATCATCAAGTCCAACCATCAACCCAACACTACCATGCGCACTAAACCATGTCCTGAAGTGCCACGTCTACATGTTTTTTGAACACTTCCAGTGATGGTGACTCCACCACCTCCCTGGGCAGCCTGTTCCAAAGTTTGACCACTCTCAGTAAAGAAATTTTCCTAATATCAAGTCTAAACCTCCCCTGGCACAAGTTGAGGTCATTTCCTCTCATCCTATCACTTGTTACTTGGGAGAAGAGACGAACACTCATCTCACCACAACCCCCTTTCAGGTAATTATAGACAGTGATGAGGTAGAGAGTGACAAGATCTCCCCTCAGCCTCCTCTTCTCCAGACTGAACAACCCCAGTTCCCTCAGCCGCTCCTCATAAGACTTGTGCTCCAGAGCCCTCCCAGCTCTGTTGCCCTTCTCTGGACACGCTCCAGCACCTCAGTGTCCTTCTTGCAGTGAGGGGCCCAAGACTGAACACAGGATTCGAGGTGCGGCCTCACCAGTGCCAAGTACAGGGGCACGATCACTTCCCTGCTCCTGCTGGACACGCTAGTGCTGGTACATCCAAGGTGAAAACATGGTACAAAACCCCGGACATCATGAATTTGCGCAGAATTACAGCATTTGCAGCCTGTGCTCTCATGTGAGATAGGGGATACAAAAAAAGAAACACATCTAGGACTGTTTTCACTGTATGCCCAGTATTAATACTTAACATCTCCCCAGCTTGAAGGAACAATGTTTAAATTTCACAAATGAATTTGAAACTCTGAGATAGGCTTTTCTGAAATAAAGCAGAATTTCTTCTTGTGTTCTTTGGCTGGACAAATTCAGGTGATCTAAATTTAGGCAAAACTGGTATTGAGTCTAAAAAGAAGGTGGACCCAGCTTGAAGATTTAGAGTTGCAGTGAGAAATACATTGGTTGTCTCTAGAAGAAATTTAAAGACAGCAGTGTTTTTGTAGTAAAGGGTTGTGCTTTAAGATCTAGTAGTCTATTAAAAGTGTGAAATATTTTATGGGCAGATAACAAACACTATCAAGATACAATAAGCTACATGAGGCAGAGAAAACTAGTTCATTGCTGAGGATCCTTGTCTGATAATTTGAGGTGAACTTTCATTGCCAGTGTTGTAATAAGCTCTTTCATCAAGGTCAAGCAAATACTAAAAATGTGGTCACATCACACATGGTAGAACATTCAGATGAAAAGACACCAGAGTAGTTCTTTTCTGGAATCACTAATAGCGTGGTCTTGGTATCATAGAGCTGCACCCAGAATAATTGGCTATGGGAGACACACACTGGTGAGTGGCTGTTGTATTTCTAAAGTCAGGGTTTATAATTCTGCATGACCATCACTGTGCTCTTATTCAAAGTAAACGTGTGTGTGTCATTCCGTACATACCTGTATCACAGGACCTTGATCCAGCCAAGAATATTGAAATATAAAAGGATTTAAATGTTTTTAAATGTAATTTTCCCATTAATATCTGTCATGGGCAGATATCTGTTCCTGCTCTGGCATGGGTTGCCCATGGACCACAGTCCCCTCAGAGCTGCAACTCCCCTTGAATGGAGCACCTTCTTCCCAGACCGCCAGTCCAGTTGTGTCCCCAGTAATGTCCTCTTCCACATGTCTCCTCCATTTCTCCCCACATTTCTCCAAACACATTTCCCCATCTATCTCCTCACATCTCCTCTGCACCTCCTCTGCATATTAATTTTGTTCCTTCTTCCTGTTAATTTCTGGACTGTGAATTATTTGAGGCAAATTTTTTCCCTTTCCTTATAACTTGACTGCAGAGATAAGTGGGACAAGTGGCCTGAAGTCTGAACACCCCTGTCCCCGTGTGCCTATAAGCAGACAAAACTTGTCATTGCGTTCTCCTCCCCCAGTTGCAAAGAATTCTGGATCAAATCCCTGTTTTCTACATATGCATATGTTTGTAATTCTGCAGTTACTGTAACTTTTTCCAGTGGATTCCAAGGAATTGGTCTCTTTCGCAAACACTCTTCAGTCTACCACAGCATCCTCAGTGCAAAGATTATCAACACCAACCTGAATGAAAGTATTTCTTAAATTTTTATTCTAGTGTCCTTGCTTAAAACAGACAAAAAAGGGAAAATCAATTACATGTGGGAGACAAGGGAATTTTTAAAACCTGAGCAGAGTTTAACCGCTGTTAACTCTGCACAATGAGGACCTCTCTTTTCCGTACGTCTCTACATTGGCAGACTGTGAAGCCACATTTGATAGGAGAAGCCTAGCGTTGGAGTATTATAAAAATACAGACACACGTACCAGCTAAACACCTCAGGAAGCAATGCACAATGAGAGGGAAATAGCTTTGCCTTTCACCAGGAATGTTAGCTTCCAGAAAAGAAATAATTCTTTGGGCTTTTACCAAGGGAATTTTCCATTTCAGTGTATAATTTCTTTATTTAGCATTACACCGATTATCCATACTTAGACTAATGATCAAATAGCTCTCAAGTCCAAGATATTTGGCTAAGGCAGCCTGCAGGATTTTTCTTTTTCTTTTCAGTCCTTTTTTTCTTCTTTTATTCCAAATTTTTAGGGTGATTATAGGGTGTGTAAGATCCTTAAAGGATTGGCAGCATGCACAAAACTCAAATCCTTTATCCAGAGGCTAGAGGAAATGTGAGTTGCCAACATGCAATTCCTTCATTGTCCCACCAATGTCCTGAATTAATGGAGGAACCACGCTCTCGCTCTACCGAGGGAAGAAAATAGGCTGCTTTGCTTCCCATGGACCCATCTGAACAAAATACTTAAGCACACATCTCCTGCTCTTAGGATGAGAACAATTAAGCATACATTGATCTCAAAATATTCACTTAATATTTATTAACCTTAAGGTTAGAGAAGTAAAAAGCTACAGCAAGAAGAGGATTTGGTGTGTTTTGGAATATGTATAGTTATTCCTTATATTCAGGCTAAATTGATAAGAAGGATGATACTTAATCATCTGAAAAGTTGCTTCTCTTCAAGTCAAAAGACAAATCAGGATCCTGTTTTCTAATAAGAGCTGATGTTGGGACAGAGCAGAAGAATCACCTAGAAATTTAAGATTTCTTATTCATATCCCATGTTCACTTCCATGGTTCATGAGCAAATGGAGTCAGGATGACAGACATTAAAGTCAGTAATTGAGGTTAAATAAATACCGCTTGAGCAGCTGAAAAACAAGTTTCCTAGAGCCACTAAGGGGGTGGATCCCGCCATCCATTGTCTGGAGACCAGGGAGTGATTTAGTCTCCAGATCTGCTCAATCTTTTGTCTGCTGGCCAATAAGGCAACTGATTAGCAACAGGTTTTATTCTTAACATGGTCACCACTCTTGCAAGGTTACGGGTCATTTTTGTTTTCATTCTTTTACTTCAATTTAAACTCTCCATTGAAAATGCAAAATGAGAAGCAAGCCTCAAATTAACTGAATGAAGACCACAGATACAGCCCTGATGCAACAGAGGTATATTGCTCTGTAATTGCTACTTTTTGAGGTCTTTCTTCTCTCATTAATACAGCCAGAAATTACTCTAAAAGCCTGGAAAAAAAAAAACTTCTATTGGGGAACTCCTGGGTTTAGATTTCTACTTTTCTGTGGATTTTCCCTGGCCCTTAGAATCTCATTCCTGACACTCAGAAGATATTTACAGCCAGTTCAGCACTCCAGCCACCTAGGCAGATCCTTAATTGCACTCCTGAAACTCTTTTAGTCGTACCCCCAAAAAGGGAAGCCTGGATGGGTCTGTAAGTAGCCCCAGATTGCTTCTCACGAAGTGTGAAGTTTTGTATTTATAACTGAAGAGTCTGAAAATTCAAATTCAGCAATCGTGGGGACAGAAAGAAAAGCAATTATCTTTAGTACCAGTGGGAAAATATTTGTGCTGTTTCCCTAGCTAAGATATGAGACACGTTGTCTCATAGGAAATAATTGACATTTGAGAGCTGACTGTGGCCCAGTTCTGCACCTTTCCCTGGCAAAGGTCCATGCAGGTGTCAAAGGAAAACGTACCTGCCCCGAGAGCAGAAGGCATACCTGTTATCCAGTTAGAGGGATCACGAAAGACTTTCCAAAGGCATTTTTGTCAGCTTATCAGTTTTTTAAAAAAGGTAACTTCCTTCACTCCTATCTTTGAGTTTTTATGTTGTTTTGATCAGAGTATGATTCATTTTATCTCAGGGGGTTTCCATTTTTTTTTTTTTTTTAAATTTCCTTACTGTATACTTGCTTTTCAGGATTATGAAGAAAGGGTCATACTATGGGTATCTCTGGTTTATCCATTTTCTTTTCCTACCACCTTCTATGTTTTCCCCATTCTCAGTTTGAGTGATAACTGAAAGAGAAGTATGAGCAAAAAAAAGTGAAAAATTAGACAAAAATGAAAAATTTTAACTAACAGATAAAGAGAGACATTTAACTTCCCTAAGGAAACATAAAAATCATGTCAGAATCAATGTTAAGAATTTCCACCAGCAGCCACCTGTCCTGTGCTCTGCCTCCATAAAGCAATCTGAGCAGATGGACTAAATTTTAAGTCGTTGCTTATTGATGTTTTCAGACCACATGCTTTTTCTGAACTTCATCTGAACTTAATCTGAACTTAGACCTATGTAGGTGCAAGGTACCAAATGTTAGAGTATGTTAGAATAAGTTTCTGCTGGAGCTCATTTTGGAGAAGAAAGAATTTTACAATGAAATGGAAAAAAAAAGGGTTTTTTAAAGAAAATCAAATACTGTGGAGTCATCATTACACTTCAGACTCCTCCTGCATCACCTAGCTCAGCAGAGTTGTTGGCATCTATGTCTAAAGTGACTAAGGATGACTCATGGGCTACTTTCTGTGAGCCACCTGGAAACAGCGCTCGCGCCAATGCAACCCTAAGCAATTTCTCTCAGACGATTATTCAAAAGCAGGGAAATTAATTCCTCATATCTAAGCTAATGCTCTAAACTGTCTAGGAATTGGTGTCTCTCGCGCTGTCTCACATGAGTGTTATTTTCCGTTTCAGTCATTAAATACATGTTTTTTTTTAAAGCACCCCGTGCTCTTCTGAGGGCACCGTTGCAACACCAGCAGTTTTCCTGGCAGCCCCCGAACCCTGTGCCTTCTCCCCTAACCTGCTTGGTCCCGCTGGCCTTCGGTGCAATGGTGTCAACCGGTGTGCTGATGAGGAAGGATGCAGGTGGTGCCAGGGCTGACGGGGGGAGCGCCTTCCTGTAGGGCTCCTGCTGCTCCGCTTAAAAACCCGTTGTTGCCTGAAACTTACCCCCTCCGGCGAGGGTCTGATTCCACTTGCGAGCAGGAACCGTGCCATCCTAACAGATGGGCTCCAGCACAAACAGTCAAGAAAACATGTATATTCATTAAAAAAAAAAAAAAATTATTAAAAAATGGGTACTGAGGGCATGAATACTAGCCAAAAACATCAACATCTCTCCATGTCTTCTCCTGAGCGTACAAATCCATGGTTAAGGGGATGTGTGGGCGCTGAGATGAATTCATTAAAAAAAATTAAAACAAAATGCCTGGCCACGTAGAAAGAGATTTCAGGACATCAGGAAATGGGCAAGGTGCCCTGAGAGAGAGGAAAAGTGAAAGATAAAAACAGTATTCTGGAATAGCTGAGCCAGAAAAAACTCATGGGGTCTGTCTGGAAATTCCCACAGCCTGTGACTTGTCTGGGTGCTCCGTTCACGTGTTAGGTTTGGGGGCTGGGAAGGAGGGTAGGCACAATGCCCTGTCTCCTGGACTTTTTTCCAATTCAAGGCATTTCTCTTTAAACAGGCCAAAATTAAAACAAACAAACAAAACACCCAAATCCAATGACTTTAGGCTGATCTAACATTCAGCAGTCACTGAGGGATGTTATGTAGCAGAGCACAATTGCGTCTTTCAGGTCCCAGGGACAGGAGCCCTGGTGGGTTTTAGGTACAGAACTGCAAGAGGTCACCAGTCGGAAGATCAAGGAGAACAGACAGGGTTGAACTGAGAACATTAAGAAAGGGATTGTGAATGCAGGTAAGGAACCCACCTGACCTGGAAGACCTGCTGGGAAGCCTTTCCTAGCACCAAGTAGCCACAACAGGCAAGCCAAGGCCAGGTCCAGGCATGAGAAAAAAAGGAAGGTGCTGAGGCTACTGGCATGGCAAACAACCAGAGGAATACTTTGCTTAAGGCACAAACCTTGAAAACCAGATGGGTTGCTGCTGAGATGAAGGAAGGGTCTGCTTAGGTGAAAGCTCATGAATTTCTCTTGCATATCCCATCCTCGCTGACAGCAGAAGCAGCAAATGAGCCTGCTCCTCTCCTCCCCTTGCCAGTAACACATCAAGAATAGGAAACTTTAGCCTGGGTTTCAGTCAGCTCTTTATCCCCCCAAGGGTGTTAAACCTCCCAGAGGGTTGGTACGCCCCTCATAACTAGCAGACAGAGGTCTCACCTCTGCCTGTTTTGGAGCTTGGAACCGCACCCAGATTTTCTCATTCCTTGAAGACTTCCCTGTTCCTGGAACAATGGAATGGTGTGAGATGGGCCTCTGCTTTTGAAGCTCTTCCAGCTTGTACAAAAACAGTTAACAAAGGAAGGCCTGCAAGCCAGATCTCTCACAGGATGTAAGAACTGTGGACTTATGTTCATAGAATCACAGAATAGTTTGGGTTGGAAGGGACTTTTCCCTACGTTAATTCATATTTTGTTGCCTTAATGAAAGCGGAACAGCCTCACCCTGAAGTAGGAGGGAAGTAAGTCTTCTTTGCAAGACACCCTGGGCCGATTCAGAAAGCGGTAAGATCTAAACCTTCATCCTTTACCTATATTGCCATGTGGTTTTCAAAAGAAACTAGGAGTCAACAAGAAAGTTAGAGGAACATGAGGTAGTGTCCTGAGCTCATGAGGGTACCAAGGATAGAAGTATTTGCTCAGTAAGATTTCAAGTTAATTTGAGCTTAAATCAAACAGTGTTAGAACTTATGTCCTCTTGAAAACACTACTAGATACTAACATACACACAAACATATCAATGCCTCTCAAAATCTCACTCTAAGCAACTTGTGTAAGGCCATATTTGAAATCTCTATGAAATGACAACGGAATATAATGTCCTGGCTACTTTGATTTTAAAATCAACTTATACCATACCTATAACATTTATCATACCTTCTCTGCAGTGCTTTGAAACCATTACAAAAATTAATATGGAAGGCTACGTAAGGCCATGGGTATCCCACTGTTTAATACTGATGATTATTTGTCACAACCAAGTGATAATGTTGATACTGCTTGGTGTACCTGTCAAAGCATCAGAGAACCTGATCCAAATTATATTAAGGTGATAGTCTGTCAACATGAATTTGATCAGTATTAAGTGTTCAGTGGTAATGGATATCAACCAAAACCACACGGATATCAATAAAAATGCCCAGCCTACTGTGAAAGTCTGACTTTTTTGTAGTCATGATATCTTCCCATGACGTTATATGTTATGTTAAATCTCTCCAGCAATTTTGGCACATGTCCTGCCATTAGGCAAATCAGACTTCCAAAACTTGGTGTCAGAGACTAAGAACCTGTCCACTCACACGTAATCATTCGGGAGATGTTTTGATGCAGAAAGCAGTAGATGAGGCAGGTGGTGGAAAAGAAGTAGAAAATGGACTATTGGTACTGGGATCTTCTCAGTGCTCTGTGGAGGTTCTGAGCTGTCAAAGCACCTCTGTATTCCTTAAAAATCTGTTAAGTATTTCAAGTCTTTGATCTTTAACATGTGTGTGGCCACATCAGTGCAAATCTTTGTTCTTTTCTCTCAATGAGCCCAAAATCTACTGTTATTCACGGCACCAAACTTAATGCTCTCTCCCTGCTGTGCAACAGCTATTATTATTATTATTATTATTATTATTATTATTATTATTAAACCTCCTCACATCTTTTTCCACACTCTCTTTGCTTAATAATAATAATAATAATAATAATAATAATAATAATAATTTGGATTCTACCCTTTCTAATTACAAATCACCACCTGTGGTAAAATTATTGAAAAACAGATGAGCATTTCATTCCAGCAATAGCCTTAAAACAAGCAGCAGTTCCAACTGCCAGTGTGATGTATAGACACAGCACAGGGCAGATGAGGGATTAATTAGGTCTGTCCCTGCACGTTGCCAGGGGAGCACTTCTGTAGAGGTGATTGAAAACTAAAAAGAGTGGCATTAGTCTTCATTGTTGGTTAAAGGCAACAAAAATAAAGATGCAATTGAGTTGACAAAGCTTCCAGGTATGTGGCTGAGTCATTTGGAGGTGTCAAAATGATCAAACCATAATTAATTAGCTAAAGTGTTATATTTAATTCCTCAACTTTAATGAAGATTTCTGCAGCTGAAAACAAACGGCGACACCATTTGTTTCTGAAAGGAAGGGGTGGCGTGCACTAAGGGGATGATGCCAAAGTTTAATGGCACCTTTAAAATCAAGCCCATGTTCTTAATCTTATTGTCATTTTCTGTACAGATGTAGAAACCCAGTGCTGTTGTATATATTTATATTAGGACTGCAATTATGAACCCAGAAGTGACTGGGAAAACAAAGCTTAGCATTTTCAAGGAATAAAACAGAATACAGCCGAGAAACCTTTAATATTTCTTAATGTTGGTCTCCAGAGTTGACACTGCAAAGACAAAGAAGACCTCAGTGGCAGATAGTCTAAACCTCTACCTCAGGAATTTAATACAGCTTGTTCTAAAGGAAAGAAATTTGAGATTTATGAGTGAAGAATTGGAAGAGTAAAATTTGAGTTTTGCTCACAGTCCTGCCACAGTCTGTGAGACTGTGGACAATCCCAACCTTGGGGTTTAGACCAAGGAAAGATCTGCCTGCAACACCCAAGCAGCTCTTCCTGCTTACCTACCTGTCCTGGACTGCGAGTGGTTTCTTTCTCTTTAGCTTTATCACCTTCCATCACAATCTATAATCCACCCTAATCCTACCATGTACTTGGACCTTCAGAATCTCACCCCAAAATGTTCCATGATGTCCCACACCACTTCCACACAAAGTGGACACCAAGAGCTCTGGAACAGACATTCTCCCATCCCACGCATGTTCAAACACATACACACACGCACGCTGATGCACCTATGCACTTCTCGAACCCAAGGACACTTTTTCTAAGGCACTGCATTCTTCACATGCAGGTTTTATGCAGCAATGGCTGTTCTCAGATGACTTTGCATTGAAACGTGCCTTCTGTTTAACATTTTTGTGAGACAGGGGTATGTCCTTGAAAATCTTAATGCGTGTAGATGATGAGGTTTTCAAAATGGTGACTGCCTACGTAACAGGCATACACACAGCGCCTTGAATGAACAGTTACCAGCAGCTTCTGTAACAACATTGATAGAATCAGAAATAAGAGCTGAAGAAGCCTTGTGCTTGGCACATATATGATAATAGTACAAATGGCTTTAATTAGTAAACGGCATCACCTAATGATACATATTATGCACAGGGGCAAAATAAATGTGCATGCATGCTAGTCTGTGTGTGTAAAATTTCTGCTTTCTGCAAACTGATGGTCATTTTTAGTAATGTTTTACACGCCCTTCACACTGGTGTTGATAGCTACACAAGGTGTGTGGCACATGGGAAGCAGGACCAAGATACTCTCATCAGTGCGTTAGGCATTAGATGGTATTTTCAGATGTCTCCTCTCCAACAGTCTGTGTCCGGGATAAACTGTATCACACAACCTGAGCAACATCGCAATGTTCAACAACTTGGTTTTGCTTGTGTAAACCAGAAGGGTGAGAAGATGCTTTCTCCCACAGAGGAATTTACTGGATTAGCTGACAGTCGAGGTCTTAGCAGGAAGGCCAGTTAATGCATCGTTTCAGCTGCAATGCAAAATGTAAGCAATGTTTTGCTCTTACTCGACAGCTGTTACCTCTACCATAAGCTGTTAAAACTCCCTCGTTATTCCATGCAGCCAGGCCAGGCCTATTTCCTGCGCAGTTGTCATCTCCTTAATATATTACGACATTACAAACTTTATTAGTATATTTGCAGGGCCTTTTTATTTTTTATTAGCTAATGGGCTGCTTTCGTGCACCGTATTTTGTTAGTCTTTCAGAGCTCAGCCTATAAAATGGCCAAACATGATCCCATCTGGAAGCCATTAAAGATCAATAGAGATGGAATCTCAAGAAAGAATGAAAAAAAAAAAGGAAAAAATCTACTATCAAAACAATTGTGAACAAAAACCTGTCAGCTTCTGTTTTCAAATCCGGGTATGCTAAAGCACATCACACTTCCAACGTGACAAAAAGCACCGTGGTCTTGTTAACAACAGGAACAACTAATCTAGTTTAAAAGAATCATAAATATGATTAAAGCCCACAGTTTCCTTGATTCTTTGGGAAAATGGAAACCTTTCTAGCATGCGTTGTATTCTTCTCAAGTGCTGGGCTCTTTGTGGGGAAGCAGCTCAGAGGACAACTGCTTCTGTGCCAGAAATATGAGTTATCATGACGTGTCCCACTGCAGTTTTCATGGCTATGTCAGAACATCTGCTGACTTTAACATGGCAGGAGTGTGCCCATAATGAGGAATCTTCATTGTGAAACGCAGATTATGGCAGCCAGACTTATAAAACCCTATATGGCCCCAAAGAATATCAACCCTGTATCTTCAGTACTTAAATATTTTGGCAAATATGCAGGACTGCAAGGGTTCTGAAATGCTCCTGCACCAGCTGAGGTGCTTGGCTCCGCAGGTGCCACCGAGTTAGTCACCGTACAGAAAGGTAGGGAGGATTTGAGGTTTTCCAGGAGCAAAAGGGATTGTGAATGTGAGTCCTCCACGTGCTCATCTGACCCGGTGCAGCAGTTGGCTTTGAGCATGGCAGCCAGACAGGGAGATGCGCTCAGGGCTGGCATTTGCCCATGGCATGGGCACTGTTTCACCCATAGTGATGAAGGCTGCATTTGTGCTGGGCATGTCTCAATAGTTGGTGCCTGGGGACTTTAGAGAGTGAAAACAGAGGCAACCCCACTTACTTGGGCTGTGCTTCTTCAGATGCCTACAGCATAGGCAGCTATGTCTGCTTTAATCACTTTACAGTCACAGAGGGAAGCAGACATTTCCAGGGCTTGACCCATCTGACCTGCTTTAGAAACATGCCTCAGGAAGAGACGAACTGCATCCCAGAAGGACCTTTTTCCCTCCTACATCTCTGAAGGCAATTCAGATAGTTAGGTCAGATACAGATGCCTGCTCTGGTGACAGGTAACACTTGTGTGGTCAGTGGTTACAGCTATACTAGTAACTTAAACGCTCCTAGATCCTGAGCCAATGGTTGTCATCTAGCTCTGATCACACGGTTGAATTCTCTTAACCTCCAGAGGAGTGTGGCTTCTTCCAAACTACCTGCTAGGAGTGGTCTTTGGCCAGAGACCATATGCCTGAATCTGTACCTAGCCAGTAGATCTTTGAGTCTATGAGGGAGCTAAGAAATTTGCCCAGAGTTTAGCACTCATCCTCTTGCAGAAATGCTTGTTCTGGGGAATTTTCTCTCAATGAGGACTGCAGGGAGACTTAGAGTAATTAATTACAGCCTTGAGAAGAGGAGGCTCTGGGGGATCTTATCTGTGTGTATAGCTCCACAGTATGGGGGAATAAATCAGACAGAGCCAGACTCTTCTCAGAGGTATCCAGTGAAAGGGCATGAGGCAATGGAAAAAACCTGAAATACAGAAAATTCTGCTTAAACATTAAAAATCCTCTTTTTACTGTCAGGGTGACTGAGCACTGGAACAGGTTGCCCAGAGAGGTTGTGGAGCCTCCATCCTTGGAGATATTTGAAAGCCCGCTGGACATTGTCCTGGGAACCCTGATTCAGCTAGATCCTGCTCTGAGCAGGGGAGTTGTCCTAGATGATCTCCAGTTTCCTACCTCAAACTCTAATTTTGTGATTTTCTTCTGGAGTGACAGAAAGGATCCAACTTCCTAACTCTGTGCTTGAGCTATCATGCTGAAGGGCTGGTCTGAGGCAGCTTTCCCTCTGCTGTTACAGCTGGAGCAGTTCAGCTTCACAGGAGATATCGTTTTGGCCAAGCAGAGAGTGCAAATAACTCAATAGCTGAGTGTTTGAGGGATGTACCTGAAAGACAGCTCCAGTCCCAAGACTCAGGAGTACTTCAGTACTTTTTATGAAATGAAAGCAGATATGATGAAAGCTGTAGTCCAGGCATCTCCATCATGTATCCACTAGGGAACCTTGTTAAAGCTCAGAGATTTTGCTTACATCTTTGTTTTGACTTCATGAGAGAAGAGATCTAGACCTAGGACTGCAGCATCCTAAATGTATGTTGTAGGAAACAAAAAACCATCCAGATCATCTCTAATTTTTTAATAGGTGCTCATAACCTTTATTGAAAAATGTTTAAAAAGAAATGCAAACAGTTTTTTAAATCAGATATTTGGAGACAAAAAAGAAAAAAGGCAATTTATCTTTAGCTTGACTTGATATGTCTTTTTATTTTTTTTTCTCTTGGTTAGATGGCAAACCTGAAAAATCAGGTTTAAAAGAGCCCTACTCCTGAGTCCTAACCTTGTGTCTTGTCTATTGCGATATAGTATGGAGGAATTTTGTGCTACTGCTGCTGCTATTCATATTGTTCCTCTTTTGTGTGACAGCTCTGGGGACAGCTTTCAACAGTGTTAGACCTGCTTTGGGGAAAAAAAATAAAACTAATAGAATGTAGCTCATCTTTTTCTCAGGCTTTTGATGCACCCACAAGTTTAAAGAAAATTTCACTTTCACTAACTGAAGATATCCCTTCTAAACTTTATGCAAAATAATAAAAATATTAATAACAACAATAATAATAATAATACTAAGAACAATAGAAAGAGACCTGTTATACCTACAATTTGGTATTTACAGGGAAAGGATGTTTTCTGTTAGGCTATTGCTAGTAAAAAAAAAGTAAAAAGACTTCTAAATAACCAACCTGAACAACTCTTCAAGGTTTTATCTAGAGCTAAAGAAAACCATTCTCTGCACTGGATGCAGAATCTAACTGAGAGTTAAGACATTTTGAAGTGAATTTGACAGAGCACAATGTGTATTAAAAATCATAATATCTACCCAGGCAGACCAGGGATTCAAAGGAGCATGACGAGGCAGAATTATATTCAGCAATGGGAAAGAAAAGCAGGAGATTCATACAATAGTCCTTTGGTACCAAGGCAATGGACACTTTAGGCAGAAAAAGCAGATAGCCATCAGACTTTACAGCAAACTGCTCGATAGCTGAGGTCACCAAACTGTCCAAGTGAAAAGAAACATTTGAGAGCATTTGTGATTTGCCAGCACCAGGAGAAGCAATGCACAGTTTAAAAATACTGCCCCTCAATGGGAGAAAATGTATTTCTATTAAGGGACCAGAATTGCGCTACGCCTGTTGGAATTTTTGCTTGTGCACAGGAATTTAGCTCCAGGTTCATGTCTGTCACTAAAATTGACAACTGCCTATGGCTCTCTACAATTGAAACGTAGATCTTAAATTTCACATCATTATCCAAATAAAATATATCTGCCAAGGGGGACTGGTATTACACAGTTAGAGAACTGTGATACCAGTTGTCTGATTAACATATTGAGAGGAATATAAGAATTTCTTACCTATTTTCCAGAGGGAGACTAACTGGGGAGCTTGTGGTAAAGAGACTAATTGAACATCCTCCCTCTGCTAACTACATAGATGCCCAGAAATATGTCTGCTCTATGCAAGCAGGTTTTCCCTCTGCATATTACATTTGCTTTTTAGGACAGTCAGGAGGAAAATGATTAAAACTCTTTTTTGTACTTCCTTTGCTAAAAAAAAGTTAGCCAAATTTCCATGTTGAAAAGTATATGAATTTCTATGGAAAGCTTTCTTATGGCTGCATAAAGTAACACATGCAAATTGACTGTGTCTTGAACAGAGAAGCTGCTTTTGGAGGCAAGAAACTCTTTTTCAGTAGATTATCAGTGAAGCACAGATCAGAGAAAATCTGGCCAAGCTTCATTCAGACCCTGAAATATCAATAGCTGAGACTGATGTGAATTTACGCATTACAGGCAGAGTCCAGTTCAGAACTGGAGCCACATTTTGCATGCGACTGAGGTCAGGATTTTGGATCAGCTGGCCACTGAGGATGTTCAGAACCAAATCTGCATCTGACGTTTTTTCAGAGTTTGTGTCTGGAATGTTCGTGACATATCAGAGCGATCCTCTTTCATCTCTTCTGTTTTGCCAGGGCTTAAGAAATACAAAACTGGCACTGAGGACTCAGACACAGAATAGAGTGTTGCTGTAAGTCAGCTGAACCACAGTAGGAGTTTCTGTGCACATTCTTAGCCCATGACATATGCGAGCTAATGAGAATCACGTTACCTTCCAGTGAAATAAATTTAAGCTGGCACAAATTACCTGCACAATTGCCACAGATGAAGAACATGCCCACAGACAGTTGACACCAATAAATTGATGTGCCACCCCTTTGATGTCCCTGTATCTCACCCTGCAGCCAAATGGACCCATTTCAAGTTTATTTTATCTATGACAGTAAATAAAATTTGATCCATACCCAGCTCTGTGCAGGTATAGCTCATCTACTTTCAGCCATCTAAAAAGTAGAGGTTGTCACAAAAAGACTGCAGTCAGCAGGTCAAAAGAAGGGATTATTTAGCACTACTTGGCTGTCATGAGCTGCATCTGAATAGTCTGTCCAATTTTGAGATTGAAAACTGGAGAAAGTCCAAGAAAGGCTGCTAACACAGTTACAGAGCTGGAACATGCAAAGATGTATGAAGAGATGTTGAGGGAACCGTGAGCTTGGAAAGCTAAACAGGAATCTAATTGTTGCTTTCAACTACCTAAGGCAGAGTTTTTGAGAAATTAAGACTAATTTTTTTTTCCTTGGAGCTGCACTCCTTTCTTGGAGGTAGGAGCGACATTTACTTCCTAACAGTCCTCAGGAACCTTCCCCAGTTGCTGTCACCTTTTCAAAGATAAATGAGTGTGTCCCTGCAATGACCTTGTCCATCTATCTCAGAGCTCATGGGTGAATCCCATCAGGTCCTATGGATGTGTGTATGTCCAGTTTGTTTAAATGTTCCCCAACCTGATCCTCATCCACTGAATGTGAGTCTTCCTTGCTTTGGAATTTCCCTCCGTTCTTGGGAACTTGGGATTCATGAAGGCCAGTCTTACTAGTAAAGACAAATGAAGAAGGCATTGGGTACCTCATCTTTTTCTGTGTTCTTTGTCACCAGGTCCCCTGCCCCGTAAGCAGCAAACTGAAATTCTCCCTGGTCTTCCTTTTGCTGCTTATGTTCTTGTAGAAGTTTTTCTTACTGCACTTCACATCACATGTGAAATTCAACACCAGGTGGGTTTTTGCTTTACCAGCCCTGCCCCTGCACTTGGACAGTGTATCTATACTTCTCCTGGGTCACCTGACCCTGCTTCCATCTCTTGCATGATTCCTTTTTGTGCTTGTGTTTTGTTAGGTGTTCCTTGTTCATCCACACAGTCCTCCTGCCACCTTTAGAATAGACTATTTCAGCTGGAAGAGACCTACAATGATCATCTAGTCCAATTCAGGGTTGACCAAAAGCTAAAACATGTTGTTTAGGGCATTGTCCAAATGCCTCTTAAAAACTGACAGGCTTGGGGCATCAGCTACCTCTCTAGGGAGCCTGTTCCAGTGTTTGTGCACCCTCTTGGTAAATAAATGTTTCCTAATATCCAGTCTAAACCTCCCCTGGTGCAGCTTTGAACCATTCGTACAGGTCCTATCACTGGATAGCAGGGAGAAGAGTTCAGCACCTCCCTCTCCACTTCCCCTGCTCAAGAAGCTGTAGAGAGCAATGAGGTCGCCCCTCAGCCCCCTTTTCTCCAAACTAGACAAAGTCCTTAGCTGCTCCTCAGAAGACATTCCTTCCAGCCCTTTCACCAGCTTTGTTGCCCTCCTCTGGACACAGTCAATGACCTTCACATCGTCTTAAATTTTGGGGTCCATAACTCCACACAGTATCCAAGGTAAGGCCACACCAACACTGAACAAAGTGGGATAACCACCTCTTTTGACCAGCTGGTTATGCTGTGTTGATGCGCCCCAGGATGTGGTTTGCCCCCTTGACTGCCAGGGCACGCTGCTGGTTCATACCAAGCCTGCTGTTGATCAGCACCCCCAGATCTCTTTCTGCAGGGCTGCTCCAGTTTATACTTGTGCCTGGTGTTATTCTGTCCTAGGTGCAGAGTTCAGCATTTGGACTTGTTAAATTTCATCCCATTAATCATTGTCCAATGCTCCAATCTGTCTAGATCCCTCTGCAAGGTCTCCTGTCTCTCAAGAAAGTCAACAGCACCTCCCAGTTTGTTATCATCAGCAAACTTGCTAATGGTGCATTCAACAGCTGCATCCAGATGGTTGATAAATATATTGAAGAGAACTAGCCCTACAATTGAACCCCGAGGAACACCGTTGATGACTGGTCGCCAGCCAGATGTAGCCCAATTCACTACAACCCTTTGAGCTCTCCCTTCAGCCTGTTCTTCACACAGTGCACCATGAACTCACTCATCCCACAGTTGGACAACTTGTCTAGAAGGGACAGTATCAAAAGCCTTACTAAACTCCAGAAAAACTACAACTGTCACCTTCCCTTCATCCACTGGGGGGGTGCTTGACTTGCTTGGAAGTTGTATGGATCATTCCCGAAGTGGGAGGAGGTGATTTGTGAAAATCAATCATTTCTCCTGTATCCACTTTTTTTCTCCAAAATCTAGTGCCTTGTTCATGCTTTTTGCCTGGCTCTCTCTTTTCAGGATCCTGAACTCCACCATTGCATGGCTGCTGCAGCTAAGGCAGCCCCCGTCCTTCCCATCCCCTTACTTCCTTGTCAGTATGAGGTTGTCCTGGTTTCAGCCAGGATAGAGTTAATTTTCTTCACAGAAGCTGGTGTGAGGCTGTGTTTTGGATTTGGAATGAGAAAATGTTGATAATGTGCTGATGTTTTGAGTTATTGCTGAGCAGTCAAGGACAGTCCAGCTTCTTGTGCTGGCCTGCCAGTGAGCAGGTGAGGGGGCACGGGGAGCTGGGAGGGGACACAGCCGGGACAGCTGACCCAGGCTGGCCAAAGGGGTATTCCATACCTTATAACATCATGCCCAGTATATAAAGCTGGGATGAAGAAGAAGGAAGGGGTGGAGGGATTTTGGGAGTGATGGCGTCTGTCTTCCCAATAAACCACTACGCGTGATGCAGCCCTGCTTCCCTGGAGATGGCTGAACCCCCGCCTGCCCGTGGGGAGTGGGGAATGGATTCCCTGTTTTGCTCTGCTTGTGTGCGCGGCTTTTGCTTTACCTGTTAAACTGTCTTTATCTCAACCCATGAGTTTTCTCATTTTTACTCTTCCGATTCTCTCCCCCGTCCCACCGTGGTGGAGTGAATGAGCGGCTGCGTGGGGCTTAGTTGCCGGCTGGGGCTAAACCACGACAGCGGTCCAGTATGATGGAGGAGATGCACTCTCCTCACTAGCTCTTCAGTTTCCCGAGTCAGGAAATTATCCTCAATGCACTCCAGAATCCTCCTGCACTGCTTGTGCCCTTCTGTGTTACGCTTCCAGCAGATATTTGAGTAGTTAAAATCCTTTATTCATCCCCCCTAAGACAGTCATCAATGAAAATTAAGATGCCTGACACTTTTTGAGGCATTTATTTCTTTGTAGACCGTAGAGGAAGCCAGACAACTGAAACTGAGGGAAGTAATGCCATTCTGAAAGTGTATGTACCAGTGCATAGGGACTTTCCAAGTCCCTTCACTTACAGATTACTAGCAAACCCTCATTTCAGCTTGTTTTGATAAGGAGAAACTGAGTAAATGTGGCATGAGGAGGGACACACTATCAAGGATTCCCTGACTAGTTTGAACAATACTGCTCAAAACAGAAAGACTGAAAAATAGTAAGGGATCACAGAAGAAAAAGCAGCTTGATGAGAATTCCTAATATTGTGCTGTGTCAAGTAGGTTGCATAACCTTTGGACAAGGAATGACAGGAATAGAGTGGACAACCAAGGAACTAGTCTTACCTTTCTGTACTGCATTGGTATGACTAACATCAGTCCACCATGGTCCACTTACAGTGGCTGCCTCTTAGAGGGATGCTACAAATTGGACATGGTTCAGAGAAAAGTCTTACACTGAGATACTGAAGAGGCTTATTTTGGTTAATTGTCTGCAAAGAAGATTGCAAGGTTTTCCACTGAATTTCTGTGTTTCTTGAATAAAATACAGGTATTAAGTAAACTTTCTATTTAATAGAGAAAAATACCAGAGGGGTCCGGTAGTAAAAAGCTGAAGCAACAAGGCCAACTGGAGGGTCCTGCACATGGGTTGGGGCAACCCCCGGTATTAATCCAGGCTGGGGAATGAAGTGATGGAGAGCAGCCCCATGGAGAAGGACTTGGGGGTCCTGGTGGGTGAAAAGCTGGACAGGAGCCGGCAATGTGCGCTCACAGCCCAGAAGCCACCTGTGTCCTGGGCTGCCCCCAAAGCCGTGTGGCCAGCAGGGCGAGGGGGGGGATTCTGCCCCTCTGCCCCGCTCTGGGGAGACCCCCTGCAGTGCTGCGTCCAGCTCTGGAGCCCTCGGCACAGGAGAGACACGGACCTGCTGGAGCGGGGCCAGAGGAGGCCCCAGCGACGCTCCGAGGGCTGGAACAGCTCTGCTGGGAGGACAGGCTGGGAGAGCTGGGGGGCTCAGCCTGGAGCAGAGAAGGCTCCGGGGAGACCTTAGTGCAGCTGCCAGGGCTTGGAGGGGCTGGGGAGAAAGATGGGGACAGACTTTCTATCAGGACCTGTTGCAATAGGACAAGGGGTAACGGTTTTAAACTAAAAGAGGGTAGGCTTAGACTAGATAGAAGGAAGACATTTTTCCCATGTTGAAGCCCTGTCCCAGGTTGCCCAGAGAGGTGGTCGATGCCCCATCCCTGGAAACACCCCAGGTCAGGTTGGACGGGGCTCTGAGCAACCTGCTCTGGTTGAAGATGTCCCTTCTCACTGCAGGGGGGTTGGACTAGATGGCCTTTAAAGGTCCCTTCCAACCCAAAAATTCTATGATTCTATGAAGTAAAAAACAAAAAGAAATCATCAATGTTTAGCACAGCCGAGACACAACAGCAAACATCAAAAAGGTGGTTGAGTGCCTCCATTTTTGATATTTTCATATAAAGAAAGAATGGCTTACCAAGGGATATGGTTTACCCAGAGATGGATAATTAGCTCAAAACAGATGTTAATAGGTAAAACTTTATCACCTGTTTTACACAGAAAATTAGATTCAATAATCAAATGGTTTTGTTTTTTTTTTTTCCTGACCATAAAAATATGTGATTACTTCCAGAGTCAGAACATTGCTTATATAACAGGGATTTCATCTTGTTTGCAGAAGAAAGACATTGGAAAACAAGCAGCCACAGGAAAATCTGCCATTAGCGAATCTCCAATAAAGAGGTACTCATGTCCTGCAGGACGCTGTACTTTCTTTGGGAAAGGGAATGTCTTTTAATATATACCTAAGCAGCACCTACCAGCACATTTCCTGAGACCTTGCAAATCTTGAAAATAAACAAAATTCCTAATTTCTAGTGGTGCCAGAAGCCGTAGACAGGGCCTCATGTTGTCCTAACTTGGTTAACTTCCACCAGAAAGATTGGGTTTGCAGGCACACCATCCACACTCAGAAGTAGAAGTGAACATTGTGCAGGTCTGTGGAAAAAAAGGATTTAATAGCATGCTGCATTCTGCATGTTAACGCTAGAAAATACTGTTTTGTGATTTCTATATGTCATTTGGGTCTCACTTATTTTTTTAAGTACTTATTGGAAAAAAACAAGGAGAAATGGGAGAAGAAAAAAAAAAAGGCAAAGAGCAAAGAGAGAAGATGTTGTTATGTTGAGCCCTTTTTCATGATAATTTAATGTCAGAAAGAGTCGTTTCCAGTCACAAGCATAGCAAATACTGAGTCACTATCAGATCTTGATTCACTGCCATTTATCTTCCGTGCCAGGAGATGGCTTTGGTTGGGCATGGGCAGTGTCAAAATGTTTAGCAAATTATTCTGATCTTTTTTATCTCTGCAACGGCTTTTTGCTTTTTGGTCTTTCAACAACTCATTCAGTAAAGAAGAATCAGGAATTTTTCCCATCTGTTGTAAAAGTGAAATGATTTTCAACCTGCAAATTATTTCAGACTTGGTAGAGGCACAGAGACTGTGATATGCTGTTAATGTGCCAATATTTGACATTCTCAGGGTACTTGTGGGGTAAAGCACCCCATTTTTAGCGTACTTTACAGCAGACTTTTTTTTCTTTTTTTTTTAACTACAGAATGGAATCATTGAATGTGGGCTTGCAAATAGCAATAAAATGATATAGTTTATAGAGCAGACATTCATAGTATATAGTATGTTACAAAAGTGTGTAGTAACATACAAACATCCACATCTCATAAAAGAGAAAAATGACATCCTGAAAAATGTGAATTCTGTGCCACAACACAGGCCAAGAGCATGCCGAGACCAGAAAGTAAATGTCAGATTCATCTATTTTTAGGTATTTTTAGGCATTTTGAAGTATTTTCAGGTAT
Organism: Phaethon aethereus; assembly: GCF_964289735.1. Taxonomy (NCBI): domain Eukaryota; kingdom Metazoa; phylum Chordata; class Aves; order Phaethontiformes; family Phaethontidae; genus Phaethon; species Phaethon aethereus. The sequence goes on along the minus strand of NC_138576.1, from coordinate 4,557,648 downwards.
CCCCAATGTAGGTCTACATCTTCTATGTATGAGTGAACCACCACAGATTCCCACTGTATTTAAGGGAGAAAAAGAGATTGCAACAAGTTCCTCATATGAAAGTAAATGTCTAAAATAAGCATTTTTTGGTCCACTGTCTTGCAATCCTGTACTATAGCAACTTCTTGAACATGTGCAGAAATGCAGCACAACAGGACACAAAGACTAAAATTTGTATCTTCTGATGCATGAAAGAGCCTCATCAATATCCTGATCTGTGGCTAAAATGGAAACTCAGAAACACCAGAATCTTTTTTTGAGAAGCCAGGGTCAGAGTGTGAATGATGCCTGAGCAGCGATAAACCCACAGCGGTTTTTGCTTTGCCCTATTTCCATTCTGTCATCCGGTCTTCTGGAGGTTGGCTCCCATTAAAATGCCAGGGGAAAAGTATCCTGCAACTCAGGATACTGCACTACATTATCTCCTACTTTAAAAAGAATATGAATTTGTTGTTAGGGAACACACTGCTTATCCCAGCTAGAAGACACTTTTTCTTAGAAGTTTATCCTCTAAGCCAGGTCCTCAGCTGGGATAAATCTGAGCAGCTCTGTTTAAATTAATAGAGTTACACAGATTTACATGATCCAGCTGCTTGATTTCAGCTAAACAGCCCCTGTCAGAAGGCAATTTTTGGTGTAAGGATAAAAATCCACGACCCACACTGAGTCAAGTAGAGAAAAATCAATAACTATATTTTTCTTCTTTTTTTTTTTTTCATTTCATGTACCAGGAAGGGGAAAAAAAAAGAATCAAATGAGATCTGCAATTAAATATATATAGTCTAGAAGGAGGGTTACAAAAAGAAAATATATGAGTGAGATGGATGGAGAAACAGAACACACATTGAAGCAGTGTGCCCTACTAGCTGAATGCAGCCTGTGTGAAGACAGTGGATCAGAAAAAAACTGGAAGCTGCAGTGCTCTGTTTATCAAAAAATAAACTATTGCATAGGTCAAGCAAGCACAATGCATTCCTCCCTCCCTCCCTGTCACTGTATCTCAGCCTCGACCTGAAAAGACAACTCTCTGACGTGCTGAAAGCCTTTCAGGTTCCCATACCAGACAGGGACAGAGAGCTTTCCTGAATTATGCCAGAAATAAGATAGATTTACAAAAATTAATCAAGATCCAATTTAGCAAGAGCTTGAGCACAGTAGTAACTCCTTTTACCCTTAAAGCTAGGCACTCACTTATACAGCTTACTAAATTAATGTGAATTAAAAAAATAATGAAAAAAAAAAATCCCAAACTGAGAGAAATCCTGTGGGAGAAACTTTCTAGTTACGTTATGCAGAAATGTTCCCAAAATTAATTTGAATCAGTTTTATCCTCTCTCGTTCCTATTATTCTCCTATAAAAATTGGTAAAACTGTTCCTTCTGTAGTAGAAAAAAATTCAAACTGAAGTTTAAAGCCGCTGACAATCAGCACAGTGCTCACTTTCACTGAGAAAAACGTATGTGTATATGTGTATTTAGAGAAAGATAGCAAATATTGGAGCCAAACTGGACCATTTTTAATTCATGACAAATTTCTGAGTAATTTATAACCTTCTGATGGCAAAAAATCACATTGCTCAAGAAAGCTTGCTGAGACGATCGTACTCATTTCTCTTAGATATGTTTACGGTTATCTTGCCAGAACATATGGTTATTCATTCATTCTTGTCTGATCAAACTCGGTTTCAATCTGACCTTCGAAGTGACAGGCTAATATCCCTTTCATTCAGAACTGTGAAAACCTGATCTTTCTGAAAACTGGCAAGCAGAGGGAGTACTACCAACAGGTGAATCTCAAAAGTTTCAGAACTTCTTTTGGGTAAATGATAAAAAATACACAATTTATATAAAAAGTAGGTAAAAACCCATTGGTGAGTTCAACAGTGCCAATGTATCTGTCAGTGTAGGGATTAACCGTGGGAAGAGAGACATGGCTGAAATTATCCCGACTATCCAAGCTGGTTTTTTGGATTTAAAAATTGGTCCATTGGGTGATAAAAGTGCCCGAGGTCCTCACTAGTCTGCTGTACTTGTGGATCTGTTCCTCTGATTTTGACAACAAACAAGCATGGAAACATAAAGTACATGAAAACAACAACAATAAATTAGTTGCATTTGTCTTGCATTGTATTTTATGTAAGAATATAGGCAAAAAAGACAGTGCTGTTGAAGGAATTTCTATAATTTTTTGGTTTTCTTTGGACCAGCTTGAAAAAGACCATATGTTTGTCTCGGTTCTTCTTCCACTAAGCAAACCTTGAATACCCTCACACAGACTGGGAAAAACAAACCCTAAAACTCAGACCTTAAGAAAAAAGCCCCAACCACTTCTTGGTATTTTTGGTTTAATTGTATTGGGATAATCCTTTTGTCTGTGGTAATCTGGGTGCATCATCCAAGGCACGCTATGGCTCCGGGCCACATTTGCACAGAATCACAGAATCACAAAGGTTGGAAAGGACCTTCAAGATCATCAAGTCCAACCATTAATCCAGCACCACCATGTCCCCTAAACCATGTCCTGAAGTGCCACATCCACAAGTTTTTTGAACACTTCCAGAGATGGCGACTCCACCAGCTCCCTGGGCAGCCTGTTCCAATGCCTGACCACTCTCTCAGTGAAGAAATTTTTCCTAATATCCAATCTAAACCTCCCCTGGCGCAACTTGAGGCCATTTCCTCTTGTCCTATCGCTGGTTACTTGGGAGAACTTGATGGACTTGATGATCTTAAAGGTCCTTTCCAACCTAGTGATTCTGTGATAGTGATTCTGTGAGAAGAGACCAACACCCTCATTGCCACAACCCCCTTTCAGGTAGTTGTAGAGAGCGATAAGGTCTCCCCTCAGCCTCCTCTTCTCCAGACTGAACACCCCCAGTTCCCTCAGCCGCTCCTCATCAGACTTCTGCTCCAGACCCCTCCCCAGCTTCGTTGTCCTTCTCTGGACACGCTCCAGCACCCCAACGTCCTTCTTGTAGTGAGGGGCCCAACACTGAATACAGGATTCAAGGTGCGGCCTCACCAGTGCCGAGTCCAGGGACACAATCCCTGCCCTGCTCCTGCTGGCCACACTAGTGCTGATACAGGCCAGGACGCTGTTGGCCTTCTTGGCCACCCGGGCACACTGCCGGCTCATGTCCAGCCGGCTGTCAACCAGCACCCCCAGGTCCCTTTCCACCGGGCAGCTCTCCAGCCACTCCTCCCCAAGCCTGGAGCGTTGCATGGGGTTGTTAATCTGCACGTTCTTAATCTGCTGGTGTTGTACAACAGTCTATTGCGATTTGGTCAACACTGCAACCGGAGTAAAGCTGGAAAGAAGCTGAGACACAGCACAACAACTGAGAGTGTGTGCTATGCTTCATGTCCCCACATTAGTGTCATGGAACAAGATTTTGGAGGGTCAGCACCCATTCACAGTGGTTCTCCGCCCTTTCCTCCCTCCGCTTCTTATATGTCATTTGCTTTCTAACAGGGCACGATGACAGCCGCACTGGGGAGTGACAGAAGACATGTAGAAACTGTAAACCACCAAGGAAACTGAGGAGTATCAGTTGCAAAATCCAGTCCTAGTGTTTTACGGGGAAAAAGCTTATATCGCCTTGATTTTTCCTGTCGTTCTATTACAGCCAAGGTAATCTGTTGACAAAATAAAAAAAGGCAAAGAAAATAGAGAAATAAAGTTAAGATCAAATCATACTGGCATAACTCTTACGCGGTCAAGGAAATTACACCTGTATCCACACTATTAACCTGGATCCAGAGGCAATCACTGAGACACAAAGCTCTTCCACTGGAAAGCAAATAGGGACAGAGAAATAACTGAGGGTGATGGATGCAACGTCAGAGGGAGCAGATGTTTGCCAAGCCTGCCACTGCTTTTTCCTAAAGTAAGCTCCAGGTTTGGGGCTGCAGTTGAAAAACTTGCTCAGTGATTGGAAAGAGTGAAAGACGTGGGGGGTGTTGGTGCTGGGCATGGGAGAAGCTGGGCTCAGAGTGCACAAATTGCCGTGCTCCTGTAAAATTTCCAAAGTCTGTGTTGAGTAGTGATCCCCCAAACACGTACCTGTTCAAGCACCTTCCTAAGACACATTTCTGTAATAACTGCAAGAAGAAAAAACATAGGAAAAAAGAGGGAAACCTAAAAACCTAAAGAACATAACCCCTCAGTTTATTTTCTCTCCAGAGTGTCCCAGTTTCCTCCAGGTCCACATTTTCTGTTTCTTTGGACAGGAGCTGCCTCATGCTCGGCATTGTTGGCTTTTAAAAACCATTAACAAATCCAGTGGCCAAACCGCTGATTTAAACGTTCAAATTAATTACTGTAAAATATCAAATTGACATCTCTATGAGTTCCTGATCTTCAGCAGAAAGGATTTTTCCTCCTTGAGCTCGTGAATATGAAACTTGCATCCCACAGCCGTGGGGAGTGGCCCAGAGAAAGGTCTGCAACAGGGCAAATGCAGCATCCTTTGTCCACAAACATTTAAAATGGAATAATGTACTTGCGTTGGTTTTTTTTTTTTTTTCCCCTAAGATATGTAGAGAGAAATTACAAAGCAGAGAAAGCAAAGCAAACAAAACTCAGCGCAGGAATAAAAAAAGCATTTATATGCTGAAAAAAAAGAAGATTAAAACTTCAGGAGCACAAAATGATGGATTCTAAGATCTCTCTAACACCTCCAATTGCCCCAGAAAATGAAACTCAGAGATGCGCACCCATGCACAAAGGCTGGAAACTCTTTGGATCTGGTCCCGCTCCTAATGACGGGAGTTTCTCTCCTCTGACCGCGCAGGATGGGGCCCCGTCATTATCTTTCAACCAGCCGATAATTAGCGACTTTCGTAACAATCATGTCAGACGAGCAGCCTGGGGAAGGGAAAGGAATCTATTATGTGGCCGGAGCCTTCTGTCTGCCCGATCTTTTAAGCAGATTGAAGTGGGGCGGCCGTCGCGCACAGCCGCCCCAGGTAAGCCGGCGCGGGGCTCCCGGGGGTTATCAAACCGGCCAGGGCTCTCAGGCGGAGCAAAGCCTTCCGCCGGGAAAGGTCCTCCCAAGTGCTGGCACCGCATCTCCGGGATTATCCCCACTGCACTAACATATCATCTGGCTTTAAACTTCACCCCCTCTGGCAAAGTATATACTCAAAATGCCGTTCCCCCCCCCGCCTCCCCAGCCCTCCTGATCCTTTAGTCCCGTCTTCCCCCGGTTCCCCGGCAGCCAGGGGCTGCGGCCGGCACCGCTGCCAAGCACCGGGCTGGATTAGCTGCAAGCCAATAGCTGGGGGTCAGGATTAAGAGGCCAGCATGCACTTTAATACAAGCTGCCTATAATTAATGGCATTATTAATAGCTTGACTGAAAAATTCATTAAAAAATCCATTAAAAATAAATACCCTTTTACAAAAGGCATTGCCTTGGGTAAGAAAAACAGAAAAAAAGATAAAGGAAAATTGATTGGTGGTTTTCAGTTCACAGAAAGACAGACCATAGTTCAAGCTGATTAAAATTGAACATTTTAGATTAAGCACCCTTGCCAAAATATTCTCTGTAGTTACCCAATATGAAAATATTATGAGATGTCACATTTTACATTTTTTATATGTGAAGGTTTCAAGCATATGACACATCCACCACATGTATATGTGCCCACACTCATACTTGTAGGTAACTTCTTTCCCGAGATATTTTTTCTCCCTCAGGAGCAGCAGGACTCCTGCATCAGAGGTTAACTGTAAGCGATAAACTCTGAGACTCTACTGCAGAGACTGTTTTCAAATGCCGCAGAGCTCCCCGCCAGCACGTATCTTCACCTCTCCCTTTCCAGGCCGAAGTGTTGCGCCTAAACACAAAAAAAAAAAAGGGGAAAAAAAAAATCTAACATAAAATGGAGTGTGCTTTCGATGCAGGTGTGGGTTTCTCTTCAGATTTCACTTCCCCGTGCTCATCAACATTTTGAGTACACAGACCAAGGAAGAGCAAAAACCAGCTAAAACTGATTCTCATTCATACTAAGGCCTCTTGACCTCTCTCTGGTAGTGCAAAAAAACATTAGAGTGAGCAAAAGCGTAATTTATCCCATTTTAAACTCCCCTTTACACTACCTGAGTGGTGTAGAGCAGACTCAGACTAAATGAGGGATTGACACAGAAGGGGCCTTGAACACATCCCCCTTCTCTGAAATGAATCTCATGAAGTTATGGGCAAAAGTATGAAAAAACAGTAATCCTGCATTATTTTTCTTACCACCAGCGTTGAAACCTGAAATCCCATGTAAAGTCTCAAGACAGACACTGATTTATAACTGCATAGGTGAAGACCATGGTTGGACACCAACATGGGCCATTTCTAAAACACCAGCTTCTCTGTCCTTTTATAACTGCCAAGGTATTTATTCCAGCAGGATAACCTGTGAAGGGTTATGCCAGATTTAGGGTCCAAATAATGACTGACAGTCACCAAAACGAGATGCTGGAGTGAAAAAGAAGGCCTGATAGAATAATCTCTTAATCCCCAAGAACCACAGCTTTGTTTAAAATAGCCAAATCATCACAAGTTGCAGCAGGATTCCCTCTTTCCTCAAACAGGAGCTGGCTAAGGATGTCAAAGCCAAGGACCGCTGCCTCTGTGAACCTTGCTGATGGTCTCAGCACCGCTGCTCCGCAGTCAGCATTACCTCTGCCAGCCGATAGCGCAAAAAATTCACTTTTCATCACTGTTACGCTGAAGACACAGAGGGTGACTCATGTGTTAGCGTCTCGGTTGCTGTTGCTATCTGTTGGACATCCAGTGTGGAGTATCAGTGAACTCTCTCACACTTCATCCCAGAAAGGCAGGAATAGTACTCCTTGGCTCCACATTCCTTCTTGGCTCCTTGTGTTGCCAGCTGCTACGTTTAATGGCCATCAAACTGTTTGTGCCTCCAAATTAAAAGTCTCCTGGAGGCTATGTTAGATCCCGCCTTTTCTCTTGAGAAACAGCGATTCTGTGCTTAGATCGCCCTTGCGCTGTCTAATGAATATGACTAAGTTGTTTTTGAGGCTGCAGCAGTGATTTTTGCCCTTAACTACATGTAACAAGCAGTAAAAATTTCACTCCAGGACTCAGCTTTCCCAGAAGATATTGTAACAGATAAATGTTGTAAGATCCCATAACTTGTCTACTGTTCGTTGTCGAGTTGCTCTGGTTCTTTGATCAATGCTGTTATTTTACATTATTAGAGAAATGTGAGAACAGCATGGAGTGGGGACTGGCAAAGCCCATGCTATATTTGAAATATTATTATATTTCAAATGGGTGAAGCCTCTCAGAACTGGGTGCTCAGAAGCTATGAACACAGTCCTCACCCCCAAGGAAAAAAAAGGCACAAAATGGAATACTTTCATGTTTTCAGATTGGTATGTTTTGCACTCAATTTTGAAGATTTGCAATCACAAGACTGTTTCATAAACTGCTCATTAAAACAAAAAACAGGTGAAAGAAACCTACTGTAATGTAAATGTTTGATAAGAATGAATCTATTTATTTGAAAAATTCTGTTTGTCAAAATAAAGAAAGTACTCAGATAACTTTAAAATGATCAACATTAAAGCTTTTCACTTTCAGTTTTCAATTTTCACTTCATAATTTCCAGTCAAGTAAAATAGATTGTCTATTGGGATTCTTTCATCTAAATATTGGAAACTAATCTATCATTTAGAATTTTCATCCTTTGTTTTTAAACACAAAATGTTTCAACAACCTACCTATCAGTCATCTGCTATCATATTTGGTTTCCTTTAACATGTTGGTCTCTCAGGTCATTTAGAAAGTGAATTTAACCTGAGGACAAAATTTTCCTCTCTGCAATAGACCAACACAAGTCCTATTCATTCCCAGTAGAAGTTGATCAAACTGATTTTGTTTTGGTAGTACAATCTAAACAAACCCCTTCTGTTCTCGGTGAGGTACAACCACCTCTAATGGTAGAAGTTAGCCACCTGTTAAAAGGTCATGGCCGCACCACACAGTTTTAGGGAAGAAAGAGAATATGGCACTTGGCAAAAGGACAGTGATAAGTTAAAGCTAGGTCTGTATACTGACATCAGTTAAAATCTAAATTTTAAGACAGGATTTGAAAAGTTTTCAGGAGGGGTCATTTAACATGGCTACCCACTGCTGCAGCAGTCTGAACATGACAGCCGGGCAACTCTTCACGTGTCTATGTGCATAACCCAAGGTCTTGAAATTATGACTTGAATTAAGAGGGAGAAACTTGATCTCTTTTGTTTATCACAAAGAAATGATTTGATAAGGATTTGTGAGTTCATACAAAGGGAAATGGGCCATATTTTATTTTCCAGGAAGAAGAGCAAAACAAAAATTGTACCTAAGGGACATTGCTACCTACAAAGACTACGTAAGGTGGATCTTGGCAAAATGAAGCCAATGGGTGGAGCACCTGCTAGACTGAGCTTGGGCTAAATTTTCACACCTTTACATTTCTTTAGCAACCTGTTTCTGGCTAAGCCGGTCTCCGAAGTAGGTATGAGAAAGGTCACTCCGAACAAACTGGTGCTCATTTCTCCCTCTGATGCTTCAGCACAGAAGCACAGCTGGCAGAGGGAAGCTGGAGGAAAGGCACCGTTTACAGGACAGGTCCATGGCAGAGGAGGGAGCCAGGCTATGGAGCTCAGCTGTTGTTTCTAGCCTTATAGTGCTCCTTGGCCGCTTCACAAGGTGCTAGCTTCATCCCGTGCCTCTACAGGGAGCATGACCCAGACAAAAGGACGTTCTTGGCCCTTTACATGGCAGAAATCACTGAAAGAAATTCTGAAGCCTGTATAATGGAGAGGCCGGTGAAGAACTTGAGGTGATGTCCTGTCTCTTCTAAGTTTAACATCTCCTAAAATCGGGCATTTCGCTTCTTGTTCTCTCTGATCAATGCCAACTGTACATGAACTAAATCACTCTCATCCACAAAATGCCAGAACAGATTCCAGTCTGGTTGCTTTTCAGGTGATTTTTTCCAAGATTTAGTATTATTCCTCAGATTAAATTTTTCATTTTTTTAGAAAGATCAAGAAAAATACTGACTGCTGTTAATGCTTATTTTGACCCAAACAGGAGCATTTCATTCCGGTCATGTTTTTCTAGTTAGTTAATATTTGTGTATTAAAAATAATATTTTTTTAACCTAGAAATCAAATTACCTCTGTAAAGCTACATTTTTACTCTTGTGTTTAAAATAGTAATAAAAAATATACTCCTGCTAAAAGCATTTAGTGACTTACATGTGTATTCACAAATTGCCTCACTTAACACCAAACTGAACTTTTTCAGATTCTTGATCACCACAGAAAGTTGTAGCCAATGATGGCTGTCAATGCTCTTCACTGGATGCTATATGATCAGGAATTCAAAAGATGTCTTTCAAGCAGTGTTGTCAATATGTACCAATTTATAAAGATATTTTGTCCCATGCTCTCTACTTAAGCCAACTGTGCTATTCATATCCCTTCCCTCATCACCAAAACCCATTCTCAGACTGATGCATTACATTATTTTAGTACTGGAAGCCAACTTATTCTTTGTTCCTACTTCCTCCTCCTTCAATGAGTACATTTTGTGTCCTGCCCCTACAGGACACACCTAAGTGTTTGAGAAACATCACACTAAGCACAAGACCAAGTGCACACCAACTTCTCCTGGAGGACTTCAAGCTTAGAGCTTTAACGAGTAGGGTGGGGACTCTCACAGCATTACTCACTGGCTAAACAATCCACTTTCAGTTTGCACACACAGATTTGATACTTTTCCAGAGTCAGATAGCATCTCAAAGAGATTTCTTTTATCTTTAACCTTGTTAAAACAAGATGTCTGGGTGGTAATATTTCCGTTCTCTCTCAGCCTACGGACTCTGAACAATAATAGACTTCACATGGGTTAACCGAACTGAGATAATAGAGTCATAACTGAGCCAAAATTCTGGAAATCACATAAATCAACAAGAGGAACATTAGTTCATTGAAACTTTTAATTTGCTAATGCAATGAGTACAACTGCAGTATGTAACCATGAAGAGAGTACAGGCTGGGTTTTCTTTCAGGGAAGTGATTCTCAATGATTTTTACGAAAATCAGCTTTTTTTTCTTCAGACAAGATAATATTCCCAGGTACTCACATAACATGGGTAACTTGATTACCCTGAACTTTAAAATTCCTGAGCTTTAAAATTCCCATTACCTGCAGCATTCATCCAGCTTCTGACTGGGAATTATTGCACAGCTGTATAGTTCTCCAATTAAATGCTATTTCAATAATTCAAGAATTATTGCACAGCTGTATAGTTCTCCAATTAAATGCTATTTCAACTCTTCAGCTTCCGTTGTTATCCTGGTACATCTCAAGAAATCTTTTCAGTTCCTAAATACTCACTGTTCAAGCCTTGACATTTACACTCCTCAGATATTTGCATACTGTTATTATGCTCCTGTTAACCATCTATGAGCAAAGCTGTATTTTTTCTACCCTTGTACTCGTTCTTAATAATTCAACCCTTCCCAGCTTTGATCTTTTTGTTCTTCTTGGAATAATTCTGCATATTGTCAGCACCTTTTTATTTTGATGACGCCAAGAATAAAAACTTATCTCAGGTTAAGTTACCATAACTGATCTAGAAGGACTACCTTCCTGAACTGTGATATAAGATGTTCCTGAATGCAAACTTGAGGATTGTATCAGATTCCCTTATCTTTCTCAGTCTTCCAGCCCAGTCTCTGATTTGCAAAACATTTGATTTCCCCTGTCTCCGATTTGCAAAACAGAGAGCTTCTGCACAGGGCAGTTCAAGTAAGACAAGGTTGCTCAGAGCGAGGACTGCATGCATGAATCCTGAGCGCCTCGTTGCTCAGCTGTTTTTCCTACTTATTAGGGTATTTTCCATGTACAAAGCAGCTCTCTGAATTATGAAAATATGAAGTTTCTTTGCTAAACAAAAAAGAATGCAAGAAAAAAAAGTACAAGGCTGCTTATGGAGGAAACGATTCATTTAATCTGGTGGTGTTAGGAGAATTGCCCTTCATGTTAAAACGTTACCTAAACGAGAAAATGAAAGTCATGACAATGACTTATTCTTTTTCTCTACAGTATCCCTTGGACATTAACAGGACATCTTTCCACTTTAAACCTAGACCTATGATATTTGAGGGATCCCGTATGGCTATGCTGCATTCATGACATTTCTAATTAGAACAATAGAAATTAAACTAAACGCAACATTATTTCCACAGGTAACAACTTTTTTATTTTAAGATGAATATTCCTTTCAGCTATCTGCCCAACCACTTTGTAGTCTGCTCTGTTCAGGTCTACATCATCAGCTGAGACACATTAGTGTAACTGCATGTGTGCTATTCTGTATGCAAAAGATATCTATGAGTATTAACTAAATTTGCAAGAGGAATTAGGATCAGTAATAAATGCTTTAGCAAAGAGGCTTTTGGGAATAAAAAATGTATCTTCAGGCAAAATTCTCATAAACTAGACATCATCTTTGATTTACAGTTTATAGTATTTTCTTCCCTGCGTCCAATATTCCCAGCTTCAGGGCTCTTGTTCTGTTTGTTGTGATTGACTGTATAGGGTAGGAGGGCAGTTCTGTAGGCTAAAGTTAAGTCAATGCAATCATGAACTTAGGAAAATAAAGAACATGTTCAACTTCAGCTTATACAAGGCAGGTCACTCGGGCTGAAATTCCTTGGATTGACTCACTGGTAAGGAGCTTCCAGTTCTTAATACACAAATATTATGCTAATTATAGCCGACCCAGTGGCAGAATCTAGTCATTTGGTTGAAACAGCAAAATGTGGCTGTGTACACAGAATGTAGGAGGAAAAGATGAATGTTTCTGGAATGCTCTCCTCCTGTGCCACATAAAAGTAGCAGTTTGTCTTGGAATTTTACCTTAGTAACAATTTGGAGACTTCTCCTGAATTTCTTGTACATCTCTACTTTTACAGACTCATGGTGTATGATGCCAGAAGCGACCATTATAATACTCTTGTCTGACCTCCTGCATAATAAATTGATTATTATGACCTCTTGTATCTTTAAAATCTTTAGAGCACATTGTCCCATACCTTGACTATTGAAAAATTATCCCCAACAGGACTTTTTCTTTTTTATTGTTTTCAGTTTTAAATGATCCACTTAATGGAGCTTCCACCAGTGACTGACTGTTTAAAAGTTACTTCAGGACTCTTTTCCTTCTGATAGTTCCTTCAGTTAATTTAATTCCATTGCTTATGGCAATGTCCACACCCTAAATAGTTCTTCACCCTCCTTGGCATTTAAACCCTTCAAATGACTGTAGGCAATTTTCCTGTTTCTTTTTAGTCATTTCTTAACCAAGCTACATGGATATTAGTTTATCAGATCTGTCCTTATAAGTCAGTCCTCCCCAGCCTCTTAATTATTTCTTAGCCTTGCTCTTCCCTACTGCACTGGAAGAACTTCAGCTCTCCTTCTGCGTTAACCCAGCCAGACCAAACGGAACGTTGGCAAAATCCCAAACTTGCCAAGTCCATAAAAACTGACATTAACTTCACTTGATGTTGGATCGGGACTTAGAATATGTGTGTTTCCTTTTGGTGAATGATACAGGGAAATGAGTTAGCAGCTTTGTAGCTGTAATGTTACCTCTGCAAAAAGATTTTATTTTCTATGTCCTGACATAAGCACCTCACAACTGTATTGCAGACCACTTTTATCTCAAGTAATTTTGCCTTCTGAGTCTTACTTTCCACACAATTTTTATGCATGAATTGATTTTTTTTCTGTGTACTTTATCATGAGTTTTTCAGGTTGAATTTTATTTCACATTTCTTGCCAGTGCATTCTCTGTGTGTCCCTCTGTATTATTTCTCTTTCCCCTAAGGTGACTTCTCTATTCCTGGTATGGTCTCACTAAGATGGGTTTTTGTTGTGCCCCTCAGTTTTTAATGAAGTGTCCTCATTTCAAGGAGTTATCAGTGGAATATATTTTGCAAATGCAATTCTAGCATGCTATTTACAATAGCCTTCCTCCATAGTGTTAACGAGAATTTCCAACTTTTATTTTGCTATCTGATATAAACAAGTGAATCTCACTGGGACAGCTACACAGTCCTCCACATTATTCAAAGAAGCTCCAGTTTTCATTAACTTCTTGCTGTGGATTTTCATTAAATTTTCAGTCCATGCAATAGTGTTATTAGTCAAGCCAGTGTAAATTAATGTGTAGAACTAGATTTTGAGTCTAACACTTTGCAATTATATATACTACACTGATACATAAAATACATGTTATGGTCACATTAATATCTTTCTGTACCTTACTATCCATACATGGTGTACATATATCTGCATATAAAAATATATTATTTCCACATGTGTGTGTATATAACATGTTAAGCAGCTCTTTGTGTGTGGGTACATATATACGGAATAGGACGATAAGTACAACGGTAAAACAGCCAGTTGCCTGGAGAAAGTGTATAGAGAACTACGATTCTAGTCATTCAATGCAAAAAGGAGATTAAAAATCAAGTTGGCATATTCAAACCAGTGAAAGAACTCTTAAAGCTAAAAACTTATCTTATTTAGAAAGGTACAGGTAGTTACTGGATAAAACATTGAGTATTCAAAGGTAAAATACTGATTGTGAACAGACTTTTGCAAGTGTAGAAAGCAAGATCAGTCAGGACTTAAACACTATCTCCGTAAAAATGAGGATATAGGAGGGACACATGACTGTCGTGGCCAACTCATTATGGAGGACTCAAATTAATTGCCTAAAAGTATATAGATACTGTCATTAGAAATTCCCTGGGGTATCCAAGACACCTTTATGGGACTGCTAAATACAGGACCAATGGAAACCTTGGACGCCTCTAGAGTGATATAGCTCCTGCAATTGGTAAGAACATATTTGATGTACTGGAATATGCGTCTCCAATGTAACCTTTGTTATTACACCATCGTAAGGTAGGACATTTCCACCTCTGTTCCTTTGTATTGGTTTCTTCAGTTTGGTTTCCTTAGGAAACAAAGCTCCTGTAAAACTTCTATGAATGTGTATCAAAATTCCAGCTTTATCTAGGTACCTACCTGTCTGTCTGTGCATTTCCTAATTACCCTCACAAGATAGAAATCCATAAAAGCAGACTTGACTGCCACTGCTCACCACTTGTTTTCTGTAGATAAGGAAGAACTGTTGTACAGGATTAGCTAATTTGTCCAAAATCAGAGAGGAAGCCTGTGCTCCAGCTTGCAGGTCAAAACCGATTTTCTTTCCCTGTGTGGACAGAGAGCAATTAAGTCAGAGCGAAGAAAAACTATGGTAATGCAGCAAAGTTAAGTTGAAATCAAACTTTAACCCTTGCTGCCTTTGGCTGCTGAGACTGATTCCAAATACCACGAGACAAGGACCATTTGCCAGGCCTAAGCAGAGCTGTATTTCTTCGTGTTTTAATGAACATAAGCAGAGAGTTGAGACAACTGCAGCATGAAAAGCAGTCTAACACTGTGATAGATGCAAGATAGATATTGTCAATTATGACAGCACATAAAGCTTCCTAAATAATCTTTGGTACTGCCTATACTTTGACACGCTCCGGACAGCTGTCTGGCACTGAGGCCAGCTGGCATGGAAAACCCTGCACCCCAAATATTTAATCCTCTGAACCTCTGAAACAGGGTGGCCAAAACCAGAATTCCTATGGAAAGGACCCATGACCAGTTCCACCTCCTGAGCCAGGCCCAGAAATTTTGGGGTACAGTTCTAGATGGTCAGGAGCCACTCTAAAGATTTAACAGTAGAGAAAACTGAATTCTAGTGCCTGACAACGTTATTAAGTGTTTAATTTACCAGTGTCGCTCTAGTTTTCTGGGTCTGGTCAGGTGTTTGCTTTGTTATTTTTTCATAAAGAGTAATTTTATTCAGAACACAAATTCAGATTATGTGTTGTTTAATGGAATTATAATGGTCACAAACTCACATTCTGAAAAAAAAAAAGACAGAAAAAAAGACAAAATAATGTTGGAATTGTCAAAACATGCTATTTTAACATTACTGGATCAAAACTATGCGTTTCATTATTCTAAGCAAGTTTTCATTTTAAAATGGACTTTATTTCATAGAAAATACCAGACATTAATTTAAATATTGTTTGCATTTGTGAAAATCTCATCGTTCTGATTTGATTTGATTGACTGTTGGCCTGATTTTTCTGTTGAATTTTGTGAAAAAATAGAGATAGATTGTCCTACAAGGAGATAAGAGCTCCTCCTTCCCCAAATCCTTTCTCCAGGTTGCTTTTAGGACTCCACACATGAAAAACTACCCCTGAAAGAAAACCAAATATGATCATTCTTTGTTTAAATGAAGGGGGAAATTAAGAACAAATATTTGGAGGTGGGATTTTCAGAAGCACCTGCGTGACTCAGGAGCAGAAGTCTCATGTAAAGTCATGTTGGTTTATCTATCAAAGTGCATTGCCCAAAGTTACTCAACAGACCAGTGACATATTAGGAGGAACCCTGTGTATTTTCTTTAATCTATCATTTGTCTGACCTGCTGTGTCCTAATGTTCCTGTACAGCAGCTTTGTTCTTATTCAGGGGAATTCCAGTTTATTTAATGTTTCTGCATAATCTGGTTACCATCCACTGCAAACACATCACAGACCACAGACTCCATACACCTGACCTGGCATTTACTCCAGCCTACAGATTCTTAGTGCAATCCATAAAGGACATTTGGCATTGCTCTGCCTTGCCAAATCCACCCCAGGGTTAAGCTTCATATGTTCTCTTTTGCATCAGTTCCTTTAAAGATGGTACTTTCTTTAATGAGCTGTCAGAGCTAAGCATTTTGCTGCAGTTAAATGGTACTACATTTTCTTTGAATTCATTCGTGCTAATAATTACTGAACAGCTAGGCACACAACAACACCGTCCCCATCTGCAAGCTGTGAATTAATGGAAGCTAAGGTGCATGGGAAGCTCAGAGTATTAGAGCCATCAGGTCATCTTTAGTGTGACCATTTAATGCAGAACACATAAAAGTGAGGATTTGTCATACCAGATTGAACCGATGACCCCTCAAGTACCCCTGGCAACATTCTGGGTTTGATCTTTAGGTAAAAGGCAAGGAAACCCATAAAGACGTCCTACGTGTTGCCTACCCATATTAAGTTAGCACCTCTTTCATCCTTGCCCAAGGATATGAGAAAGGATAAAAAGAGAATTTTCCTTATACTCTTCTATTGTTACTTTTATTATCTCACTGAGGTGAGACATGATTTTCAGAGCTTCCAAGAATATTTGGATGCCTGTCCATGAACTAAGGTTCCTGCTTCAGTGGCCTTATTTCAGCTGTGCAAAATGTTATGCATTCACTTGATTTTGAAGTCAGTCAGTTTTTTTCAAGTGTGTACTGCATGAGGTTTTTAGATTCCTTCAAACCAGAAATTCAGACCAAAAAACAGGCTCTTAAGAAGGTGTATCTTCATCATCCTGAATACTCGTTTACCTAAAGGATTTGGCTTGAAAAGTGCAAAGACATGTGACTGAGAAATAAGAAGTGAAAAGGACTTACGGAATGAAACCCACAAGGTTTTATCTGCTCTGCTTCTGTACTACTCTGTTCTGCAAAATTTCTGACTCCTCTGATTAAAAAAAAAACCACTTTTTCTGGACAGGTATAATATTTAGAAACATAACAATCCAAAAGTAGGTTCAGCAGTTCAGAGGTTGATCCACATTCCAGTCCAGTCCACAGCAAATCTTAGGAAACAACATATTGCTAATGACAGGTGTAGTCATCAATTGTTTGCACTGTGAAATCATGGCACCTGAATAAATACTTTCACTTAGTGAAAAAAAGGCAATTATTCTGTTTTAAAACAAAGAAAAATGCTTTCAGTCATAATTTCATGAGCTTCTATTTTGTTTTCATTCTTTTATCAGTCTTACATTTCAATTGTCAGTGTGTTGTCTTACAGTCTTCTTGAAATATCAGTTCTCAAACACACAGCCATAGCTATCCTGCACAACTGAAGTCTGGTTTGCTGTCAACAAAGGTAAAAGCAGAACTCAGAGGTACCAATACCATTAGACAAAACACCCCCAATAATTATGCAATTGATTTCTTTAGAAGCTCATTCTGCTTTTTTTTCTCTTAAGAAAGGCACTAACATCTCTTCTCTACCCTGCTTCTGGTTCTGACGAGTCTTGTAGGAACCTTGGCTGGAGAACTGCCCGGCGGAAAGGGACCTGGGGGTGCTGGTTGACAGCCGGCTGAACATGAGCCGGCAGTGTGCCCAGGTGGCCAAGAAGGCCAACAGCATCCTGGCCTGTATCAGCACTAGTGTGGCCAGCAGGAGCAGGGCAGTGATTGTGCCCCTGTACTCGGCACTGGTGAGGCCACACCTTGAATCCTGTGTTCAGTGTTGGGCCCCTCACTCCAAGAAGGACGTTGAGGTGCTGGAGCGTGTCCAGAGAAGGGCAACAAAGCTGGTGAGGGGTCTGGAGCACAAGTCTGATGAGGAGCGGCTGAGGGAACTGGGGTTGTTTAGTCTGGAGAAGAGGAGGCTGAGGGGAGCCCTCATCGCTCTCTACAACTACCTGAACAGGGGTTGTGGTGAGGTGGGTGTTTGTCTTTTCTCCCAAGTAACTAGCGACAGAGGAGAGAAAACGGCCTCAAGTTTCACCAGGGGAGGTTTAGACTAGATATTAGGAAGAATGTCTTTACTGAGAGAGTGGTCAAGCATCGGAACAGGCTGCCCAGGGAGGTGGTGGAGTCACCATCACTGGAAGTATTCAAGAAACTTGTAGACGTGGCACTTCAGGATATGTTTTTGTGGGCATGGTGGTGTTGGGTTGATGGTTGGACTTGATGATCTTGGAGGTCCTTTCTGACCTTAGTGATCCTGTGATTAACCTAGCTACGTTCTACTGTGTCTTTGCTTGGAATAAAAACACCTGGGAGTCGTTTTCTGTTGCACTGGCACCACATAGCTCATGTTGATACAACTAAATTATCTTACTCTCACAAAAAATGGATTGTCACATGCAAACTCCTCGTTGGAAATGGTCCTTAGCACTCTCTAACCCTCTAAACTGTGCCCAGGAATTCTGTGACTAGTGACGGGTATCCCAACTCTACACAAAGGCGAAATGCAGGTTGATGCCATGTCCTTGTCAGGGGGGTCAAAAGGTTTAGAGGAGGGATGTACAGACAGGTGGAGGAAAAGACAGTGCAATTACTTTAGCCTTGTTTCCTTAGGAAGCCAGAGCAGTAACTATTTTTTCCAAGTTAACAGAAGAGAATATACTTATAAAGAAGTCTAAACTCATATTCTGTTACCAGTGGCAGAAAGAATGGACACCAGATTATTTACAGCTTTCCTTGTTTGATACCAGATATTCCTCAAGTTTTACCAAAGCAAGATTTCTGAAAGTTTGAATTCAGTGAAAGGTTTGGAAATATAGTAGGAGAAAAAGATTGCTTTGCAGTTAGCTCAGGCAATTCACTGCTTAGAGCTTGGGTTTGAAACACAGCTCTCTCACTGGTTTTTTCAAGTTCCCAAAGTGGTCACCTTCAGGTAGTATCTCATTTGACTAGGGTCTGGTGAGTCCAGAATCATAGGGAGCACCCAGGAGAGCTGTAAGACCTGCTAGAATCTGAAAAAAGAAATTTAAAAAAATCACCTTTCCTAAGACTTTATCCCAACTTCTCTTAACCCTGTTGCTTTTTTTTTTTTTTTTTTTTGGCTTCTAAGTCAGTTTTCTGCCACTTAACTGCCTTCTTAAGACTGCCTCCAAATTCCTTTCTTTCCAGTATGGGATCTCAAGGCTCCACAACAGGGATTTTGTACAAGTCAGTTCATGTTTCTCTGTGCTTCAGTTTCCTGATATCCAAATACAAGCTTTTAATTGTTCATTGTAACTTTTTCTT
The DNA here is from genome assembly GCF_964289735.1 of Phaethon aethereus. NCBI lineage: Eukaryota > Metazoa > Chordata > Aves > Phaethontiformes > Phaethontidae > Phaethon > Phaethon aethereus. The sequence continues at coordinate 4,538,634 of NC_138576.1, read as the reverse complement.
TCCCCAAAAAGTACAGGAAAAAAAAATCCCTTAAAGTTGCCTTTCAATATGAAACAAATTGCATAAAATATTCTGATAATACCTTCCATCAGGATTTCAACAAGACTGCTACTACAAGTCAGCATTTTAAGAATAAGGTACCTTTTGATATCAAGTTTTGTTTATATTTCAGGAAAAAAGAGAAACAGCTCTCATCATATTTCATCTGCTTTTTGTTTTTAAGCTGCTGTCTTTTGGGTAGAGAGATCATTTTTACAAAGAGTTTTTACAGTGGACCCACCAGGCATTATTAGAATCAAACTGATGATATTCCTCCTTAGGGCTAAAGAAATGGAGATACGAGAAGTACGTACAATATTCAAGGTAATTTTTAATAAAACTGAAAGTGGGGAAAAAAAAAAAAAAGTCTGTGCTTTCTTTGAATTTAGATGATTCCCTTGATCCTGAGAATAAATGCAACAATTTGCCAACCAAACTAATTTTCCAAAGCAGAGAGGGTAGAACCAATAGTTTTTTTAATAGGATGCGTTTGCAAGTCTAACCACAAAGAAGTAACCGTTTCCTTGTCATGCAGAAGTTGATATGAAAAGAAAGTAGATAGTGTGAATAGTTATGGTTGGTTGAAGAATTTATTTTGAAACTGTTTTGGAGTGAAGATTAGCTTTTCTGAGGAGGTGAACACTTTCCCCAAAAAAGTTTACTTTCTTCAGGCAAATGGACTGAATGATGCAAAGTACACTTATTTTGGTTTATGTAAAAATACCATTATTTTTTTTGCCCAAAGGTGGGACTATATATAAATAAGTATGCACATAACTCTGTTAAGATCTTAACAATATTGATTAACACAAAAGCTATAATAATTCAGTCTGCTCAACTGCTTTAATCCATAGATACAGTCCAGTACCTGACTTGACTGGTTATTGACCAAGATGTAGGCCAAGTCTTTGCCTACGTACGCAGAAGGTTAATAAAATCACGAGTCTTCTACCCCTCTAATACTAACTGGGAAAAATAAAAATTCTAATGGTTCCAGGAATGGATATGGATCAATTAGTTAGTTGAACTTTCTCATTGTAATAGTTTCATATTATTTCCGCTTTTGAGTCTTTCCTTTTACCTTAAATTACTTCAAAAGTCAAAGCTGAAAATCTCTGCTAACCAAGAAAACCTTTTCTTTTTGTAATAACGTGTGTGGGCTATTTTTATACTTCCTGACATCTCCACTTTCTTTTCCTTTTTCTTTAATATTAAACTAGTGAAAATAAACTCTTCCCTGAGAAAACCTGTGGGTTCAACAACCTGGCATTTTCCAGTCAAGCCTTTCCAAACATGTTGTTGAAAAATTTCAAAACCCCTCTGTTTTTTCATTGTCCTGCTATGCTAATGCCTCACTCCCCTGTAATCATGACACAGGGTCAGTGCTCAGCTTTTCTCAGTATAGGCACAAAGCCCATGGGAACGTGCACATGTTTGAGTTCTTGCAGTCTTTTAAGCTGCAAGTGGCACCATTAACCCCAATAAGACCATTCACTGGCATGTGCCACAGTGCCCACTGCTTCTGGCCTCAGTTCCCAGCACTAATCTCACTGACATGAAAGGAAAATGTTGCTAATAACTTGACTTAAGTGGCAGCCAACACCAAATGTGACTTCTGCTCCCCTAAAGTTTGTGATGTACACGCCAGGTGAATAGACTGAGCTCGGTGCTCCACTTACCTTAATAATCCACTGTGAGAATGAGAGCTACTGCCTGAGGGCCTTTCAACCTACATACCTGCCTCTTCTGTGACTAGTGGACAACGAGCTTAGATTGTGTTACTTCTTTACTCTGGTTTGAGTCTCAACCCAAGCTTGGAGATGCCAACGGAGCTCTTCCACTGTCACCCACAGGCTTTGCCTTGCATCTTTCCACCACAGTAACCATTAAAACAAAAGATCAATACTTAAGCCTCTTCTTTATACACCACTGTCAATTTAGATGCAGCCTTCCCCATATAAGAAGAGGAAATGCCAAAAGTGTCACAGTAAATGTAATTACCATGGTCTGGTAAATGTTTGGGTCTTGGGTTTTTTTGTTTGTTTGTTTTCTCCTTTGATGAGCAGCTCACAGCTTTCACATCTACTTCTCCAGCGACAAGCGTACGTATAAAAAAATAATAAGTTAGAAGATCCTGTAAAAAGAGATGATCTGACAATAAAGCAGAAGTTAAGGGACAGCAAACTCTTCCCCTCTCACATGCACATGCACACACGGAGTCCCATCTGCTTGGTCCCGATAACTCATTTTGCACGGGGCACGACGAATGGCTCGGTTTTGAGCAGTGAGAATCAGCTGCAGCACACGTGCCTCTTGCTCTCTAATTCTTTATTGTTATTCCATGAACTCCGGTGGCCCCAAGCAGCAGGAGACAGGGACACATGCAACAGCTCTCACCCTCTGGCCCAGATACCAACCCTTTTTTTTTTTTTTTTTTTTTTTTTGTTAGGCTACAAACCCTTCCCAGGACTCTCATTCGCCACCACAGAGCTGTTCTGAGCGTTCGGCTGACACTTGCAGGGAGCTTGTTTTCTGTCGCTTTTCGCAATGCCCCTGCTCAGGAGTATAAAACATTCACAGGCCATCCAGTCTTTCAATGAATAAACCTTTAGCAAAGCTCCACCAGAAAAAAAAAGTCTAGAAAATCTGTCTTTGTATCAGAGATGCAGCAATAGGGAGCCAAGCAGGCATTTTTTCCCAAGTAACAAGGACGTACTGCCCACACTTGGCTTATCTGTGCAGTGATTTGCATATATAACTCCCCGTGAAGAAGAGGTATCCGCTCTCTTTGACCTTAGTAAATCAAAAGCAGACAGGTCACAACTTTAACTTATTTCTTTGGATACCAATCCGCCAACATGCAGAATTGCATAAAACACATGCATAAGACATAATACAGGTCTGGGGCAGACCATCTGACTTGTTTTAACCCCCCTAGTTCTGTATTTTAATGGTGCTGAATTTAGACCTGTCATTTTGGTTTCTTTCTGTGTCTGTTGAATATATTTGGCCAGTTTGTTCTCTGCATTTCCAATGAGGTCAGTAAGTAACTCAGTGTTTACACAGATGTTTTACAGAGTAGAATCTGTCATTAATATTTAAATTGCATATGTGTGTCTGCCACAGTGTGTATATACTTATAGCTAGATAGGTATAGGTATATAGAGGTATATAGATCTGTTTATATCTGTACATAGAGACACACACAGAAACACAGGTATACATGTAAGGTTTGAGGTAGTTGAGAAAGCATCCTTCTTATCATGTATGGTTACCATTATTTGCTATATACCATCATATGGTGATGTGATATTGCTTCTGTGCCGATGGGTGTAAATATCCTTCAGGAGCTCCAGATTTCTGAGTTAGCAGGGAAGAGAGCTCCTTTTGGGTGTCAGCATTAGGATTCTGCTTTCTTGCCTGCCTGAAGTCAAATACAGCCTTGCACCAAGCAAATTCATCATTTTTTTTCAAATTGTTTTACCCTGTGTTTGCCAAATCTGCAAACAGATCCAGCTAGAGCACAGCTTGATCCAGCACTGAGCAGCAGTCAGACCTGCTCTTCAGAACAGGCTTTCTGCAGCAGGAGTGCCTTGAAGATGAAGGAGAAATGGTGGAACTGAATACACCATGGCTTGCCTGTGTGATATGATGGCTTTGGAACTGCATTTCTTCCACAAAAATTGTTCAGGTTTTGCCCCTTCACTTTGGGATGGCCCTCGATTCTCCAGTCCCCAGTTGCAGATATTTCAGAAAAATTGTCTCTAAAATATCAGAGAGGTAGAGTCATCCCACATCCCCGTGAAATATAATTACCCCTAAACTTACTGGAATAAGAGGTTAAAATTAAATATTTTACCCTCAAATTTTTGCACAGAAATGATGATCTGAAGAGTTATATATCAGGGCTATGTTTATGCTAGAACATAGGATAAGATCTCATTTTACATGACATGGCTGGATTGCATTCACACAAACTGCTCTTACCTCTTTCCCTCTCACCTCCCCTTACTCCTCCCCACAAAAAGACCCCACAGGAGGGCAAAATACATCTTGGTTATATAGCCCCTGGCTCACGCAATCCCACAATGACCTGGACCAAGAAAGTCCTTAAAGGTGAACCACACCTCATGCTTCAAAGGGAAGTGCACTGCTAACAGACCACTTGTAGTTATCAATTAAATCACTAACCAATACCTCAACTGTATTTTTTTTTAAATGTTGTGCTATAGTAAGTGCTTCCACATCCAAAAAGCAAAAAAAAGGTCTGGCCTCACTTTTATCTTGTTAACTCAGGAGTGCAGAGGGAAGAAAAGGTTTCATCCTGGGGTTAGAACATCTTCAGCATGAAGGTCTTAGCTCCAGCCTTTGCTTCCAGCATTGTTTCGCTGTTACATGAAATAATTGTTTAATGCAAACTAAAGAGTCCTTTGAACAGGGACTGGGGCCCACACCCACCTTGTGTGAGCGTTAACTGCTAAACTCATGAGTCGCGTTCTTCTTGCTCTTGCCCTCATATTCTCAGGGAACAGTTCATACTTCTCTGCACGGAAGCCAGAATGGGTAAAGAATCACCCCACCACCGTGTGGCAGATGAGCAGGGAGTTCAAGATACTCCTGGAAAGCATTGGCATGACATTTCCTCAAGATGAGGTGGTGCTTAACCCTTTCCAAGCAGCAACTGCTGCCGTTTGGTGAGATAGACAGTGAATGCTGCCATGTTCAGTGTTTAAAGCTCCAGTTTGAACCCAAGTCAATATTTATGTGAGTGGCTGTAGACAACCATCATCGTTAGACATACTGATGGAAAACAAACACTGAGAGTTTTGGGGGTACCGTGATGTTGCCCATGTGCACTAGAAGTGCTTGGAAAGGTCTAAATGAACAACTCCTCCTGGAGGAGGAGAAAGATGCCAAGTGGCCACAGCAGATCTGAGTATATACATGTAAAGCCTCTAGGTACGTATAGATACTTAATGCAGGCACAATACAGCAAAATTCTTCCAATCCCTCCTCATCCCAAGGGAGGCTGGCCATGTCCAAACAGTCTGTGACAAATCTCGAAGAGTGTCAGGGCATTCTCTGACGTAGTACTAAACAGCACAGACCAAAAAGATATCAAGAACCGTGCTAGCAGCTAAACAGCCTGGAGAACCACAACTCAGTGCTTGAAACTCTGCTCCATCCTGTTTATTTCCTGGCGTAGAAGTAGCCTTAGTGTCATCATGCTTCAGCAGATTCCGTAAAAATAAATAAGCAGTTTGCTATTTCTATCCTTCAACACTACCATGAAGCTTTAACAAACCTAGTATGGGTGGATGATGCTGAATTGATTGCTGAACTAAAAGTGATGGTTGCCTAGGTGCACATGGCCTCATGACCTAATTCTGCTTGTGCAAGCAGGATATACTCCTAGCTACTAATACATATACTGGCTGCTTGGAGAAAGACTGATTTCCCTAAGCTGAAACCAACCAGGAGTAAAACTGAGTGGGAGAGAGAAATATAACCTCTCCCAGAAAGGAGTAGTCTTGTGGAATCTCTTAATGTTGTTTATTAAACATGCCACAAAATTAAGCATTCTCAAAGTCACAAAATGAAGTTTGTTCAGGTGAAAATACTAAATGAACCTTGGTTTAAGGGCAGGAGAAGAATGCTTATCTTTAATATTGAAAGACAAGACACAAGGTAGAGTAAATGGAGATCTGGGAAAACTGTTAGCAGGGAGCGCAAACAAGCAGATGGGAAATTGCTTGTATCAATACAGTACCTATGGCCAATGGGAATAAAGGCAATCACCATTATTTAAACTTATCAAGGACGAAATAAATAACTCAGTCAATGAAAACCTTTGATAACGAAGAAGTTGCTAAAACATGACTGCTACCTACATGAAGACAGGGAGAGAGCATAACCCTGCGGATTTGACATGGCTACGTGAGTCCACAGCGCTCCTTCACCTTCAACCGAATGTTCAGTTTTGATCCCTGTCTCAGGGAAAATAGAGCAGAACAGAAAGGGTATAAATAGAGCAAACAAACATGACTACAAATAAAAAAAAGGATAAAATTTGGTGTATAAGTAAGAGAAGCAAATCAGATGCTTATATCTATCCTCTACTTTTTTAAAAAAGGTTGAAATGAGGCTTTCCCATGGATTTTAAAGGCAAAACTCTTTAGTTAACAAAAGAAGGCATTTTATATGTAATTAATCCATGGCATTTGATGTTGCATTTTATTACTGCAGCAAAATACCTAGCAATATCTTAACATATGTAGAGATCAGATGGGGCTATTCTGTGTTATATAGAACTCCAAAACTATTGAGATGCAGTCTAAGTTCACTCATATAAACACTGCTTATGTCAAATTTGTATTTATAACAATACCAACAGCCATAATCAGTTTTATTCACCAGTAATTAGACTATTAGAGTGGGTTCTTGATATTTACTTGGATATTACAACACTATTTTTCTTTTTATTTTTTTTTCCTCCAAGTGCCTGTCATATTAAAATTGTACGCATCTCTTTGGTTTTGACTTGCCCAGGTGCATCACCATTGCTGTTATCAAAATGTTCCCAGGCACAGGAGAGTAAGACGATAAGCACTACAGCAAGCAGCGAGAGCAAAAAGCAGCTGCTAACGAGCACTAGACTCTAATATACAGTAAGAGAAGCAAGCCCCATGGCAAGCACAGGAGCCTGTCAATTAATTGCTAAACAGCAATAACAGCTATAAAGTCAATCTAGCACATTCCAATCAAACCTCTTGTTATCTTGAAGCCTTCAAGCCCCACATTGGGCGACAAAAAGGACTGGCATATTTTAACCCCAGCCAACAACTAAGCCCCACGCAGCCACTTGCTCACTCCCCCATGGTGGGGTGGGGGATAGAGTTGGAAGGGTAAAAGTGAGAAAACTTGTGGGTTGAAATAAAGACAGTTTAACAAGTAAAGCAAAATCTGCACATACAAGCTAAGTAAAACAAGAAATCATTCACCACTTCCCATCGTCAGGCAGGGGTTCAGCCACCTCCAGTAAAGCAGGGCTCCATCACGTGCAATGGTTTCTTGGGAAGACAAACACCATAACTCCGAACGACCCCCTTCCTTCTTCTTCCCCCAACTTTATATGCTGAGCATGACGTCATATGGTATGGAATATCCCTTTGGTCAGTTGGGGTCAACTGTCCCAGCTGTGTCCCCTCCCAACTTCTTGTGCACTCTCAGCCTGCCTACTCACTGGTGGGGTGGTGTGAGAAGCAGAAAAGGCCCTGAGTCTGTGTAAGCACTGCTCAGCAATAATGAAAACGTCCCTAAAGTATTATCAACACTGTTTCCAGCACAAATCCAAAACACAGCCCTCTACCAGCTACCATAAAGCAACTTAACTCTACCCCAGCCAAAACCAGCACATATCATTTATATGTTGTTCAATATGAAATAAACCCTGCAAAGTGCTACGTGACGGTGTTCAAGTTGGATATTCCATGGCATCGCCTTCATTAAAGGCCCTTACAAACAGGTTAGAGGATTATCTCTGAGAAACAACATAGGTAGAGCTGATCCTGCCCTAGGGCTGGGGCATGGAAGAGGTGACCTTTTGAGGTCCCTTCCAGCCTTATGAGTCTATGTTTCATTATTCTCTTACAGCAAATTGCTGTGCCCCATTAAAATGAATACACTGATATAACGCACATTTATGGGAGTCCCAGGAGAGCTCATTAGAGTGAGGTGTGACTGTGTTTTAACCCTCTTTTTTTTCAATGTAGAAACCAAACAAAAAGTAACACATAGAATCATAGAACGGTTTGGGTTGAAAGGGACCTTAACATGTAACCAAGAGACAAAAACACACAGATAAATAAATTTCCCATACTTATTGGAATTAAATCACCTTACAGTTGTACACTTTGGGATCTCCTTCTGAAACATCTTACTTTGGCTACAGTTAGAGTCTGTCCATTGGAGAAGATGAACCTGATATGTGTAAGCAATATATACATTTCTAACTGAGATCAAAGTTTCACTTCTACAGCTGAGGGTTCTCCATTTCCAAAGGATCCAAGGTTGAAAACCTAGTTTGTGTTTTCTAGTCTAAGCTACCTGTCAAACTGCAGGTGAGCCACACCAGGCTATCACATTCTGAGTAGTTATTAAGCCTAGAAGAACTCATGCAAAGTAATAACAGAGCTGATCTTTGAGCATCTACGGAGAAGTGGGGAGAGCTGGGGGTGTGCACAGAGGTAGAGGAGTAAGTGGAGGGAGGCTGTGAGCCCACCACAAACTATGCAGACTGGGGAAATTAAAATTAGTGAAGTTCTACTATAATTGCACATTTAGAAGGTAATAATAGAAATGCTGTATTATATTCACTGTATGGCTTTAAACTTGGCAGAAGGCTGAAATGAGCCTGTCGCTGTAAGAGCTGACTTAGTTAAAAGGGCCCTTTGGAGTTTACAGTCCATCATATTATATAAACTTTTTTTTTCCCCCCAAGACACTGATAAAGACTATAGAGAGCACATCTCCAGCAAAACTCTGTATAGCTAGTAGTTAGACAAAGGGACATAGATTAGGGAATGTGGGTCAAAAACAGAGAAAAGAGTCCAGACTGACTGGACATGCAGTGAGGAAGGCTCATGGCTGCAGGCAGTCACTGGTAAGAGGTTACTAGGGAAAGAAATATGAATTGATCATTTCCAGATTTGTCAGTTTGCAGCCAAATTTGGAGGGGAAGAACAGTATCTTTTCATTACTGGAAAAGAAAAACTGGATGTGAACACTTTGGGTAGGTAGTGAAAAATATTTAAAAGTTGTTGCTTAATTTAAAATGCCATACATATGTATACATTTGTTTCATTTTTCAGACCAAGCTCAGATCAACTAGCTGTTACCAGGTACAAGTGATGTTAATTTGATTCAATCTATTGCAGCTAATGGGACTGTTCATGATACTAAGCTTCTCACCAACAGGTAGGGTCATATCTTCCTGTCGCCTCAGGCATGGCTAACCAGTAATAAGATACCTACATTGCCCCCATATTTTTATATATTCAAATGAATAAATGTTTAAATTACAAAATCCAGAGTAGCTTTTCCCTCACCTGCCAGCAGTTATTTTTCCAGCCTTCAGTCTTTCTTTTTTTCTCCCATGTTTTATTTTTTTCCCACTGTTCTATAATTTAAATGTGATATTATGGGCAGACTTGCTTCTCTTCTGTTACTGATATCTAACAGGTGATCTATAAGCTTTTGGGAATGACGGACTAATTCTGGAAGATTTGTGAAGGTAACATAGAAGATTTCACCTTCTGCTAGTAGGCTTACTTTCACTGCACAAGGATTGCATGTCCACCACAGAAATTTCAGGAGCCCACAAACTTAAACAGAAATGCTGAAATCCATCTCTTCAGATTTACGTTTAGCCATGGATGTTGCAGAGTTCATTCGTCCTCATGGAAACACAACTTGTAAAGTAGCTTGCTCTTAGTTATAGTCCCCAGATCTGCTATGATATACAAACGTGCTTATCTTCCCACCTGAGTGGCTGCTGTTTCTCATAAACTTGAAGTGAAAAAGGGAACATCTTATTAAGTCATTGGAGAATTATCGTCAAGAGGCAGAAAAGTGAAAAGTGGAGAAATGGCATTCACTTTTTTTGAAAGGGAAACTGAGGCATGAAGCACTCAAGGCACTTGCTTTATATAGTGGTTTGGAAGCAAACAGACAAAAAGAATACAGACTTCTTAAGCCAATTATACTTTTTCTCCACAATATTATTGACCTGCTCCTGCAGGTGTTATCTTGGGTTTTACACCTGAGCTGCAGGATTACTCAAGTTGCTCAGGTGAAATCTCTACCAAACCATCATTTATCCCATGAGAGAACCTGGTCACTTGCATGAGGCCATCTGGCATAATTTGACCACTTATCTTTAATTTTAGTCTTAGGCACCAAATAAAGCCATGACCAAGCTGCTTATTGGGAATGGTCTCTGGCCTGGGCTAGGTCTTGAATCACTACTAGGAATTTCTTAAGGGAGTATCAGCTAAACCCGGACAAAATAGTACCGGGACCTAGATATATGACTTGGTACTGACTAATTTATGGCTACAACCATAGCCACAACTGCTTGGCAGCATTACTTGTCCTATGTGTTGCCCTTCTCTCAGGACAGGTTGCACAGACTCAAATTGGTCTGAAATATAATCAGTATCAAAAATTAATACAAATGAAGGTTATAGTCTATCCATAGAATATTCTCTCATATTGCCCCTGTCTTGGTGAATTCCTATACACTCCTGGGTCATTGTATTTAAACACCAAGTGAGGGTTGCCAGTGGCAGCTCTAAACTATTTCAACAGTGCTTCACCCCTCCTGCCTCAGGCCCTGCAGCTTCTTCACCCCATCCTCAGAGATCATCTGCCACGATAAGCTGCCAACCCTTCAATCCCAGAGCTCTTCGTCACCCAACCCTTTGACATCACAGATCATTCCCAGGTACCAAGTCTCAGCATGCCCTGGCCTCCCACCTCTTCCCAGACTTCCTGTTCCCCAGAATCAGACACTTCTTTGTTCAGCAACAGCTGGGACACAATGCCCAGATAGTTTCAAACAGTGTAGGATATTAGATGACACATGGAGACTAAAGGTGGAAAATAATCCAGCCTAAAGAGGTCAAAATTTAACATTTCTAGCCAAAGATGGAGGCCAAACAGGACCCCAGAACTGTGATCTCTTAGGTAAGGTGAAGATCTTGACTCTGCAATGTCTGGACTCAAGCACCAGTAAAATTTATTTTCCTGGGACACAGGAGTCTTAACAACTGAGCAAACCTTAAAATTATTCCTGACCTGAACCCCATCTCATTTTTACTCTGCCTTCTTTCCTTGTCCCACTGCCTGAGATTTGGACACAAACCCTTTCTCAGCTGACAGAGACCCTCTGAGCAGCTTTGACTTCATCCTTTGATTAAAATATTACTTCCTTGTGGACAATGCACACAGTACTTGGTGGGAAGGAAGGGAGAACATGTTAGGGAAAACCAGGATTAAAGAGGTCTGAGCCAAGCGTATGCTGTGCACGTGTGGTGGAGCTGGGTTTCACATCATGAAAAGGATGTGGAGCACTAACACCTGCATTCATTGTGATGTGATGAGACTTCAAGAGGAATCCTGGTAGCAAAGAAATGACTTGTCTGGAAAGCTAGCAGAGATCAGTTATGAATTCCTCAGTCACAAAAATCTCCTACTAATTAGCTGTTACCCATTTTAATACACTGGAGAGGACAATGGGACTTTTGGGAAGCAATCCTAGCTGCTTGCACAGATAGTGACATGAAATCCTCAGCGATGTCACTAATCCTGCATGAGGATCATTTCTTCCAGTACCAACCACAAGATCAGGCCCAAAATTAATGACATTGCAAAGCTAAAACTAGAAATGGAAGGTAAGAGTTGAAGAGCATAAGACAAAACAACAGAGAATTACGTTTAGATGATATGTGAAGTGAAGTAAGAGGGTATTTGAGAACAAAGGACAAAGTGCTATCACAAGTAGAGAAACTATGGGAAAGAAGAAACAAGTGAAAGTGAGGATGGGAAGAAACTGGAGAGGGAAAAAGCAGAAAGCTTTTCTCTGTGTTTTCAAATCCACTTCTTTTATTCAGCAGAGGGACTTCTGATTTCCATTGGTGTAAAGGTATGCAAGAACAAAGCCTGGGAGATTCATTCCATCTCATGACAAGCACAATTGGATACATCTCTCATATTACCTTGTATTTTCTATAGTCATGGACCATTCTAGGCAGAGTTTATGCCATTCATACAGTACAATTAGAAATATGTTGTTTGAATAATGGAGAGTCAAACTTGCTTTTTAAGCATCTCCCATAATTTTGGAATAAGAATTCATGGGCATTGTAATCTCTCTTGATAATATTATTCAGAACCTATTTTTGTTTTCTTATCAAAGCTATTTAAAATCACAAACTTGACTGTGTGATAATTTATTTTGTAACACTTTTATTTCTCCTTTAAGGTTTTTATTATTAATGAGAATGTATATTTTATAGCACAGGATGCTGGTACCTTTACTTATATGGTGGAAAAGTGTCATTTGATCATCTAATGACCTCTGGTGGATGAATCTAATTGACTCACAAACACATAATGTTTCACACTAGTTTTAACTTGTATTGATTGCATTACTACTAGGCTGTGCACAGACAACTTCTCCATGCTGTGGAAATATTCAGACTTTAAAAATCATCCTATCCCAAACCAAGAATTAAAGTCACACGTCTCAGGGTGTCTCAGAAGCAGAAAGCAATTAAAAAAACCTCTAATAATAAATACTCATCAGGTCTAACTTGGTCCAATTTTCCTCTTGTGATCCCAAAGGCTCTTTCCCTTCTGCATTTGCTACAGTATGCACAAAAGACAGATACCTCTCTTTATTGCTGTTGGTCTTTTTTAGCTCCCATGCACACCTCTCTAGCTGTATTTTTACACCGCACGCTGAAAATCTGATTACCTGTCCACCCTCCCCTGTTAGAAACATTTTAAATACCTGCATTTCAAAACACAGCAAGTTAAATTTCACTCAGATGAAAGTATGCTTTTCCTGCAAACTGTGGTTGCTCCCTAGTTCCCCTGGAAGGCAAAAACTTACAAAGGAAAGGGAAGGGGAGCACAGGGATGTTAAATCTTCACGTGAAATGTTTTTAGAAGGCAAGGCACGTGGACGGGCTGCGAAACAGTTAAATGAACAAGTCTTAGCCTGCAGGTCAGCATGAAGAATAAGACCCTGTTTATGAGACGCGCACTTGGACTGAGGTTTTAGAAACTGAACATTAGTGAACATCAGTGCTCTGCTGAGAGGGTGTCTTCAGGTGCTTTCACAGACCTTTTCTACCTCTAATTTGGGGGGACACATGATATGATCTCCATTAAAAGAGTAAATCTAAAGTGAAACCAGTGAAGGCAGTAGACTTACACCAGTGTAACGGGGGTTAAATCTGGCCCATGGTTCGGTGGTTACTGACGTGCTGGCACAAGAGGCAGAGCAGGTTAGCAGTGAGTATTGGTTACATCACGGCGTAGTATGGAAACCCATGAAAGATGTCATTGCACAACTACACTGCAGAATGTGTGAGCACTTACCCCTACTCAGCGGGAAACAAATTAGTGAAAACAAAGCAAGAAAAAATCCTTTCCAGATACACTTTGCTTGCTAAATATGTGAGGAGACTGTAGAAGTTTTTTGATCCTCTCAGATTTTCCTAGTATTCCTGAAAAGTAGTTCTATAATGAATAAACAATTAAAAAAAAAGAAAAATAAAATAAAAAAGAAAACCCTGCTTTGTATTTATAGCAAGATTCCTTTATTTCATTCAGTCTGTAAGAGAGTTCCTTGAAAAGGCTATAAAAATACATCACCAGCTTTAATGTGTTTGTATTTTTAACTGTGAAAGCATGTAAAGTGAGAGTGCAACCAGCTCCTCCAGTGGTCATGTTTTATTAATCTTTCTTCCCCTCTATGTTTTGTTCCCTGGGTGTGGGCTATGCTTACAAGAGGCATTGTTAAGGTGCAAATGTTGATAGATGCTGTGTATGCTTGCTGCTGGTGGTGTAACCTAGAGGGTTACAGAACAGATGGGCCTCAACAGCTTCTCTATCTTCTGGAGAGGTCCTTTGCTTCATGCAAAGACCTTTGTGTCAAGAAGTCCACGTAGGCCAATATCCAAAAACCCTATAGGAGAGTCTGAAAGATGGGTGCCTGTTCTTCTGTCTCTGTCATAAAAGGTCTCAGATGCAATTTCCGCCTCTCTCTAATCCCCAGCATAAACCTTGAGTTATCGGACTGTACTGCAAAGGCAATGGAAGTTTTTATTTTGCCTGTGCTGCACTCTCCCCTGTACTCTGTATTGGTTATAGCCATTCTACAAACCAAGAGCCACTCTAGCTACATCTGTCTCAAAATAGATGGACATCCTGCACAGACCAAATCTTTCCCTCATATAAATTACTTGTCTCCCCCGCGCCTCTGTTCCTTGTTTTTATTCCAGCACGCAACCCTGGCACCAGCATAAGACTTTCTTGGACAGAAAACAAAATCCTTTAACAATTCCACCAACCTAGAAGCCTCACTGGGGAGGAAACGGGAAACCTCTTCCCCTTCACTCTTGTTACCAGCAGCTGAATCAATGGAGGTCATTATATTCCTTGCCCAAGAAGTCAAGGGGTCAGGAAAGAGCAGCTTTGTTGAGGAGTTGCTCCAGCCTGATATTATGGATTTGAACAATGAAAACAGAGCTGAATTGTGAGAACCCATGTGAGATTATTTAAGGCAAGATAAAGTAATTTTAATCATTGCTATTGCAAGTGGGCTTTGGATCATGAAGGGCACCCCTCTAGTCAGATCTCTGGATAGGATTAGTGCACTGAGCGGGGCAGAAGGAGGGAGCAGAAGCCATGCTAAGACAGAGCTGCCAGAGCTCTGAGCGATGAAAATTCACCTCCAAGGGTGTAGCTGGATCACCAGGTGAAACTATTTGGGTTCCCCAAAAAGTTCTCTCATAACAAAAGGCAAGACGGATGAGGAAGAGGTGCTTAGGAAGAGTTTTTGCTGACTCCAGGAGACTTTTAACTTGTCCTGGGGAAATGATGATCCCTTAGGCCAGGACAGTTACTCTTGGGGCATCAGGAGAGGAAGTTGCAGTTCCTTTTGTTCCTTTAATTACAGGCCTTGCTTTCGCCAGCTGAGGCATCAGCTACTCCTGCAGCAAGCACAGACCTACTCCTCTCAGAGGTCCACCTCTGTCCAGGCACTACTCCTGGACAACTGAATCCCTTCAAAAAAGGCTTCTTTTCCTTCCTTCCTTCCTTCCTTCCTTCCTTCCTTCCTTCCTTCCTTCCTTCCTTCCTTCCTTCCTTCCTTCCTCCCTCCCTCCCTCCCTCCCTCCCTCCCTCCCTCCCTCCCTCCCTCCCTCCCTCCCTCCTTCCTTTCCTTTCCTTTCCTTTCCTTTCCTTTCCTTTCCTTTCCTTTCCTTTCCTTTCCTTTCCTTTCCTTTCCTTTCCTTTCCTTTCCTTTCCTTTCCTTTCCTTTCCTTTCCTTTCCTTTCCTTTCCTTTCCTTTCCTTTCCTTTCCTTTCCTTTCCTTTCCTTTCCTTTCCTTTCCTTTCCTTTCCTTTCCTTTCCTTTCCTTTCCTTTCCTTTCCTTTCCTTTCCTTTCCTTTCCTTTCCTTTCCTTTCCTTTCCTTCCCTTCCCTTCCCTTCCCTTCCCTTCCCTTCCCTTGCCTTCCCTTGCCTTCCCTTGCCTTCCCTTGCCTTCCCTTGCCTTCCCTTGCCTTCCCTTGCCTTCCCTTGCCTTGCCTTGCCTTGCCTTGCCTTGCCTTGCCTTGCCTTGCCTTGCCTTGCCTTGCCTTGCCTTGCCTTGCCTTGCCTTCCCTTCCCTTCCCTTCCCTTCCCTTCCCTTCCCTTCCCTTCCCTTCCCTTCCCTCCTCTCCTCTCCTCTCCTCTCCTCTCCTCTCCTCTCCTCTCCTCTCCTCTCCTCTCCTCTCCTCTCCTCTCCTCTCCTCTCCTCTCCTCTCCATTCTCTTTTGTTAAAATTAGAATCAACTTAAATTCCCAGCCAGAAAAATCACTTCAAGTAAAAGTGAGATTTTTTTTCTTTCCATTATAGAAGACTCAGAACTGGACACATTGAACATTTTTTAGGGTTTTGTGAATTGCAGTGGGAGAGGTGAGCATGTTGGAAGCAATCTTCCCAGAAATAGCTCCACTTTGAGTCACTGGCATTTTACAATAATAATAAAAATGAAAAACATTTCCTCAATAATTCCCAGCTTCCTTTCATTGGAATTACTTTAACTTGCTTCTAAAGTTGATGGGAAGTTTCGTGACCTTGTGACAAAACGTTTGAGCTTGGCGGTGCTTGGGTTTTTTGCTTCATCTGGAAAACAAGCGGATTCACTCTCATAACTCTCTTTCGAGGCTTGTCGTGGAGGACGCAGAGGAAGGCACGCCTGGATTCGTCCCATATTTCTTTTGGTATTGAACCAAAGCACCCTTTGCCACGGAACCCACGCTGATGCCTCATGTCTCTCCATTTACTCTCCTTTGAGTTGTTAAGTTTCCCTTTGATGTGTCCCACTAAGATGCCCAAAATTAAATCATATATCCAAACCCAGAGCAGCAGGAAGGGTGCACCTTCCTCCATAGACATAGAGCATCAGTTTGTCAGATACATGTGTCCCAGCTGAACTTTGGTGTGTGAGCACATGGTTAGACCACGATGGAGGAGCACACATGCTTAGACCACGAGAGAGGAGCACACATGCTTTCAGTTCCTGCCATTTAGCTGAAAAATGAGAATTTATTTGGACACGACAGGCCTGGTTGTATGTCAAAGCCCTGTGTCAATGCAAGGCCAAATAGTTTTAAGAGACCTTTAAGAGACATGACTTAGATGATGTTGCCCTGCTTTTGTTAAAATGATTGCTAAACTCATGGGAGAAACAACAAATAATGAAGGTGTTTGCGTCATGGTATCTTTCCACTATTCAATTTTCTAAAAGGGGGTTGTACAGTGGTTAAATGTGGCTAAAATTTTTTGGAAGCTCTGGACAGATTTTTTTCCCCCCCGAGGTATTCAGGCACCCGAAATCAGAAGTCATGCATTGAGGTACTTTTGAAAATCCCATTAGATGTCAGAGTTGTATCTTTAGGCATCTCATTACCTTTAAAAATGTTGTCCCTGGTGCCAGTGAGAATTGGATCTTTTGCATACATAGACTCTGTTCCACAAAACGTGTGGAAGTTACATGGATTTTGTTGTAACAAAAGGATAAAAACCGTAAATGTTGAAAGATATCAGCTGTCAATTTAATCTCAATCACAAAACAACAACACAATCACTGTTTTTTTGTTTCTTTGTTTCACTTTCTAAAATTCCTGTAATTATATGCAATTACCTACTATGCTGGAAATTGGTTCTCCTAGACAAAGAGTCTGATTTTTTTCTTAACTATACAAAATATGCAATTTAAAAAAGTGAGCAGTTTGAGTGTGGAGAAAAATGAGGCTACAGCTGTAGGATTTTGTTATGCTTTTAGTATCAAATCACAAAACCCATTACATTATTTATCCTACAGGCAGGCCTTGTGCTGCAAACATTGAATACAATTGCGTACCCTAGGAAAAGAAATGTGTGGGTTTTAATTGCCCCTGATTTAAACAACCCTTAATTTCATTAGTCTCCTTTCTTTTTTAATATGGGAAATCAAAACAGTTGATTTTAAAGCATGGATATGAACCACTGATTTTTTATAAATCCTAAAGGCTGTGCATTACACTATATGTAAAAATATACATATGCCTATGCATATGCATATACACAGACATACATAAAACAAAAGTGTATAATGTATATTAGGCACGTGCACGTGCGCAGTCATACATGCACGTACTCATGTGCACACGCAAGCACGAAAACACTTTTTTTCTTTTCTGTTGCTGTAGCATCCGAAACTAAAAAAATAGGAGTCTGTCTGGTTCAAGGGCTTTCAAAAAATAAGTCCCAGTAAAATCATACTGTCCTGTATTTGAAATATCTTGGTTTTGTCATAGGCTATAATTCAAACTACTGAGTCGTAAAATTAATCCTTCTTTTGCAGCGATTTTTTTTTTTTAACGTTGCTTTTCTTCATCTATTGGAAAACTCTGAGCAATCTGTAGGCGGGAGGATAAGTTTCAATGTGCGTCTGTAGGAGACTTTTTTTTTAAAGAAAAGCACACATTTCATCCCCATTAACTCCAGGTTTATCGCAGGCGAAAAAATCTTTGTGTAATGGCATTGCACTCTGTTGCGTATTCAGAACCTTTAAACCTGAACTGTATTTGGGAACACAGACAAGCTGGGAAATAAATCCTTTAATTTGCGCATGGGTACGCTACCGGTGCAGGGGTAGCGTGCCCGCGGATGGTGGGTGTAAGGAAGCGTATAGGGTGCTGCTCCTGCGTGTTTACACTGCGGTCACGTCTCCCTCAGGTTATCTGCAAGCGTCCTTTCGCCTATGGGTTTTTTGGAAAGAGTACCTGTATTCACAGGTGTGGACACCGAAGCAGACAAAATCCCGCGGAGGAGAAGTGGCTGAGGGCGGCTGTGACTGACGGCAGCCAAATTACTGGGCTGGTCCTACGGCCACGTCGGGGGTTGATGCTGCACGAAGCGGCTTTGGCCTTTGCAAGTTAAGTGTCGTATGAAAATCTGCTTATTTAAGCCAGCTTTTCACGTGATGCTGGTCCACTTCAGAATTTCCCTTCTTTGCGGAAGACTCCGCTGGTTTGAGATCTCCTGTAGTCAAAATAATTAAACGCCAGCGGAGCTTGTCGGGGCCGTACAGTTCCTGTCGGTTTTGCAGCGAGAAAAAAGCCAGGTGCTCAGATAACGGGAGTATTTTGTATGTTTTACCCTGACTTCATCTCTCAGATAATCCAGCTCTCTCAGGATGTTTATTTTGCTTTCACACACCAGTGCGTTTGTCCAGGATTCTGGGTAGCACGGAGGATGTCGGTGGGGTAAGGGGAGGTTACAGCAGAGATGTGAGCTTTGCCCTTTCAAAGGGTTAAAACTGGGGGGAAAAAAAATGGGGGGAGAAGGAGAGGAAGAGAAAAAAGAAAAGGTTAGTGTTTTCTGTCCATTAAAGAGAGTATTCTGCTCTGAAACCGAATTGGTCATGCATTCTTCCTGCGTTTCCTGGCAGAGGGGAGACTGACTGCAGCACCTGCCTTCCCCAAGCGCCCGTCCCGCTCCCCGGCTGCCCTCACCCCGCCGATCCCTCGCTTATCCCCCCTCACTTATGGGACCAAAGGAGCTTTGAGACGCCGATTTTTCCTTAGTTAGCTCCATATGAAATTCCTCCTGGAGCATAGCTGGAAGTTGATGGTCTTTTTGTTGTTGTTGTTCTTTTTATTTGTCTTTTTTTTTCCCTGTCTTTTTTTTTTTTTTTTTTTATTACAGGACCGAACTGTGCTCGCTCTGAGCAAAGGGTCTGGAGACCATAAAATTTTTATGGGGGGAATGGACAATGCTCTGTTTGATTCTTCTGCCTCACATTTTCCCTCCGGCAAGTGCCATCAAAATTTTTTAAAAGAATTTTTTTTCTTTTGCTGAAGAGGTACTTTCAAACTTTTTTTTTTTTTGTAAATGCCATTAAAAAATTCTCCTCACCAGATTCTGTTTAACACTTTGGATTACCTGTTTTTTATGTTTCTTCCTGAGATTTACCTCCAGTTTTAATTTCTTAGCCCAGTCATTGCACCTGGGCAGTGAAATGTGAACAAAACAATCTAATTTCTCACATAGGAAAGGATGCTTTCACTAAAAATTATATTTCTCTAATCTTGTCTCAGATTTAAGGAGAAAAAAAGATACTTAACACCAAAGATTTCTGTTTGGTATATTAACTAAATGGCAGGAATATTTTAAAAAAGCCAATGATTTTCTCCAAAAAAGCTTCCACTTCGAAGTGGAAGTGTTTCCTTTTCGGTGATTTTCCTTACCGAATTGTTACAATCTGAGAAAGATTTAAAAAAAGGGTCGTTTCTAAAATCATTTCTAGGAAAGATTGATTTATTTAGGAACACTTAACGTTGCTTTATTCCCTTTCAGTGTCATGCAGAAGCACTCTCTCGGGACTGAATCTGTCCCCCAAGCATCTCTCTAGTGAAAGGTCCGTATTCCATAGCCTGAACTCTCCCGTAGCCCAGCAGGAGGGAGGTGAAAGGGTTCAGCCGGTGGTGGGTGTCCCATCCTTCCCAAGCTACTCCTCACTCCAGGACTATTTTGGGGGAAGCAGGCTGTAAGCTCTGCAGGTGATACAGATTGCATGGTATAAGGAATTTGAGAATACAAAAAGCAATATCTGACCCACCCTGGTGTGCTTGTGCCGTGCGGGTACCCCCGCGTAGAGGGTGGTCTGAGAGGGGGGATGGCTCTGAGCGATGATGCCAGCTCAGACGTCAGAGCAAAATGACGACCAAGGAAAGCAGGCTGGTCTGACCGCGTCTTCTTTGGTTTCCGTGGTCATGTACAACTGAGAGGAAAGAAACCAGGAAAAGCCTCTGACTGCATAAGCATTGATGGCATGTTTTAATTTTGTTTTTTCTTTTTTTGAAGTAGAAACAAAGGACATTTTGAAATGTAGAAAATTCAGCTGTGTCACTTAAGCACGTCAGAAATTAAGTTTCCTTTTTCTTTATGACTGAAAGAAGTGGCTATGGAAAGTGTAGTAAAATAAGACAATTTGGAGACTGGTGAATGTATATCTCTAATAAAAGATATATGAAAAGACAAATTTATCCCATTCTTATGATATAAACATGACCTATTAGGGCTAGTAAAATGCTTTTGAGACTGTTGGCTGAAAAGGACACAGTTGCTCTGTCTCACTGGAAAGGGCTGAGGGCTTTCAACTGTGTGCTTGCCAGGAGAAACAGGGAACAGAAAGCTGGTTGCAGGTGGATCCTATTAACCCTGTAATAACACATGTCAACAAGCAGCGATTCTGAGAATTTTGAAAAGATTTACCCAGCATCTCAGCTGTATTTTTCCATTTTGCACTGAGTACGTGTGCCGTGGCCTTATCTCCTGGACAAAGTTAGCATCCAAGAAGCAGCATTCTCTCTATATCCAGGTGCCCCATCCTCTTCTACCACAAAATTGCCAGGTCTCTGGCAAGCTCATACTGGAATGAAACAGAATAAAAAAGCTAAATCATTAATTTATATTTTTCTTCTTAATAGGCAACTTAAGAGGAAAACATGCTTGCATTGTCCTCTGGAACATACACCTTCAGGGGTCACCTATGGCCTTTCATCTGCATGGATTTTCTTGGTTGGTTTTTTTCAATGAAGTAGGGAGTGCACACACACCACCAACCCCGTCAATGTTATTTAATTTTTGTATGCTTGAGGGGCACATTCTCTGATGAGATCCAGTTGTGTCCATTTGGGTGCTGCCAAGCCTTTGGCAATCTGTTTAGATTAATGAAAGGTGCTCCTTGTAACCAAATCCTCTTTCCTAGGGGTAACCCATTCTCCACCTCCAGAACCATCCCCAGGAACACACTAGGCTGAAAGATAGACGGTTCTTAAATAATTTCGCCCTTGCTGCTCAGATTGATATCTATGAACAGATGTTAATTATAAGGAAAGCAATAGTTGAAATGCAGATGGTATAGAAAATGTCTGTGCAGATGCAATATGTGTTGCTTTTTACACTACTCAACACTCTTTTCATTGAAACGCTGGGTCTATAGGAATACGTTTCAAGGCTTTAAACAGAACACCCCTACCCCCTTGTGGCATAATGGCATTTCTTGAATGGAAATAAACCCATATAAAAATTGCTTTCTTTGCTTATCAGAAGAACCTTGATCAGGTGATGAAGCAACCCTGGGTAACTGTCCCTTTCTCTGCTTACACTGAGCTCTCTAAGGCTCTGCCGAACTATTCATGCAGTATCCTACAGTGGAAACTCAGACCTTTGCTAAAGAACTCAAAGAAAAAAACCCCAATAGGCCAAAACTGAAGAGCTGGTATTTTTTGGTTTATGTCCACTTGTGTTTGTTTTCCTTTCTGTTGTGTTTTAAATGTCAATCCTTGCCACTGAACCAGCTCAGCTTTTGCTTCTGTATTACGCAGAGGGTTATGGTACATCATGTTCCCAGGGCATGGCATGTGGTGGAAGGTTGGTTCAGGATGAATTCAGATGGGTGATATTTTCACACACAGCAAGGTCACAGTAAGCATCAAAAGTCATCTCAAACAGATTTCAGCACAGATGCCAAAACTGGCCAGATTAGAGTACTCCTTCCTTTATGCAACGGCAGAGTTACTTTATCTGCTTGTAAATGAAGCAGCAGTATTACTCCAGTAATAATTGTATTAATAGAATAAACACTGTGGAGTAAAGATACTGTTAAACATGAACAGGTATCTCAAAATCTGATCACAAATTTTCATTCCCAGTCATTCCTTGACTACATATATTGAATAAAGAAACTCATGGAGAGAGTTTTTTAGAGTTTGAAAACAGTTAGAGCTATTTTTCTTGTATCCATGCACAGATTTGGGTATGTCTATTGTCAAGACTGAGCTTTCAATGGTGACAACTAATTTAGGACACCTTCATGCCTTTTTTCTGATTTTACAGAGGTCAGTTTTGACTTCCAGAGCAGTAAAAATCCGTATTTTGTAAGCTACTGCGGAAGCTGTGGATGTGTCCTCTGAACTTTTGGAAATGATCACCCAAAACTCCCTGACTCTGAGCATTCAGATATTCTTTTACAATATTTCTTTATCACAGAATTTGAGGTTTCTGTTTAATTTTTTTTTTTCATTTTTAATTTTTATTTAAGCAGCACCTAATACGTATCTGGTACTAACGAGAACCTGTGAGTAATCTCAAAAGGCAAGGAGATACTGGTCTTAGCAACTATGATTCCTTTCCAGATTTTTTGCTATATGTGTTTGGTGTCTTTCAAGATCTTCTTGTCCAAAGCATCATGGAAGCTCAGTCATATTTTATAAGAATAAACTGTTTGGCTTTTTCATTTACAGATAAAAGATTGTGGACATAATTTTTGTATGGGCTACCCTAAAGGCTCAGAAACCAGAAAGCAAATAAAATGAACCCAGAATGTACTCCTTTATTAAGGATCATGTTTGCTAAAATGATCTCATGCTTTTTGAGGCCTGACTCACAAGAATGTTTGAACTTCAAGATATTGCAGTCTACCTACAGGCCTTCTTTCAAGAAGGATGATCTTTGATTTTGCATTGCATCTGTTTATACAAGTAACAGCAGCTGCATATGTGTTACTTTGCCCTAGTGCACATGGCTCAGAGGAATTGATATGAACAGCAACTTTGACTTCTTCATCTTTCTTTTTCTGATGTCCGGAAGTTAAGAATAAATGTAAGTCTCACTAGGAACAGTAATGTCCTTCTATTCTCAGAGAATAAATTTTATATCAAAAAGCTGAGACATTTTTCTTTCCTGTCTTATTAACTAACCCATGACTGTCATTTTTGGACACTTTCAGTCATGCAATTAAAGCATTAGCTAGATATTTTTTTCCCTTTTATAAATTACCCTAAGAATATCCCATTCTTCCTTCTAAAATACAATCTGAAAAAAGAATTAGAGAAAAAACAGATTTTCTGCTTATGCAGTTCATGTTGGGAATGAAGTTTAGACAGGTAAATGCTGTTTTTTCTCCAAATGTGATCAAAAACCAATCACAGATAGTTATTGGGATGGTCTGATGGAATTTGCTGATACTGTTGCCAATCCCATGTACTGCACACAGCTCTATGTGCAGCTGCAGCACAAGAACTGTTTCTGGAAGGAAAAAAGAGAAAAGCAATTGCACAATTTTGGAGCCTGCCCATCATGGAAGACAGGAATGGATGGTTTCCATGATAGGGCAGAATAGGGAATATCCTTCTCACCACTTATTCATTCCCGGTTTACAGATGAGTGAAGTAGTTTTCTGGACTCTGGGATAAATCCCATTGGACACATTGCACTGGGAGGCTATTGTCAGCACTGTCATATCCCAACCTTGGAGAGCAAGTCTCTCTTATTTTTTGATTAAACAGGACACCAGAAAAGAGAGAAGATGAGGCAGTGCAAGTTCTTGTAACATGTCTTCTTTTCATATGTGCATAAATAAAAACAACACATGACAAGAGACATACTCATTCCTCTGCATGGGACATTAACAGATGATGGTCTATCAAAGACTCTTCAAAGCACAAACTGTCCTGTTAATGAGTCAAAAGTTCTCTTTTAAATTGTGTCAGCCACTGCGTTAAACCATGGATTGGCTTTCTTGCCTAGGCCTATACCTTGGCTGGAGAGGTTACAGAGGTATGAAGAGGTTTACTGTAAGTGTACAAAAATGACTAAGCATATTTGTGGTTTCCTTCAGAGGGGAATTACTGAAAAATAAGCAAACTGTGTATTTAAAATGTGGCCACTTCTCCAGGCTGACTTCCGCACATTATCTTACTTGCTCCGTGCTGTTGTATAGCACAGCTCATTGCCCTTCAAAGGTGGAATCACTCTGACTTCTGCTGTACTTGTGGCTGGACTTATTTCATGGCTTCAGATACGTAAGTCACTATAAAAAAATTCTTTCAAAGGGCAAACATTAACCCACAAGACCTGTTTGTTAAGATCCCTGGCCTTGTCCATCTGATCCCTGAGATTTTCAGCATGTCACTTTTCTCAAAACCTGTTTCACCCCGTCCACAAAACTTCATTTGTCTGGTGTTCACTGCTCAGCATCTGAGCAGACAAAATAGGTACCAGAGCCATGTGCTTGCAGCTTAGATGGATGATGCTATTTCCTAAAAGCTCAATGAATGTCTAAAGGGAATAACCTAAATTCTGGCTATGTTATTCTTTAAATCCTTATGAAGCAGAAGCACGCAAGACAAACCCAACTTCATTTTCAGAAAGAGAAAAGGGTTAATTTCATGCAATAATTTATTGGGATCCAGTTAACACGTCACTGTTTGAAGGACTGCACTGCACTATTAAACAGCTGCTTTACAGGTGACTGAACTGCACTGATGGATGACTTGATATTTTAATATATTGGGTAAAAAAAGCTTTCTATTTCTTTTAGCATGAAAGATGAGATGGTAAAGTGGTACATTCTTCTCTGCTGCTTTACTCAGGAAACTGGTTCAGTGATGAGGATGTAGGTAAATCAAATATTTCTAATATAATTTGAGAACATGTCTCCAATTGATTTAAAAAACGACTTTAGGGGTAGTTTTTTAAATTAAACTTAATGATATCATGCGTCCGTTAAGATCTATTAGATCCAGAAGACATGATAACATTTATTAAAATGATGGTTTTCATGCTTACACTGTTTATAAAGTTTAAGCATAATTTTTCCAATTAACCTGCCCCCTTCTTAGCAACACAGAAGCATTTAATAACAAAGATAATGAGAAGTTCCTTTGAAGTAGTCACAGGAATGTTCACATCATTTTAACACATAAATAGCACCTCCTGTTCCTCTTCAGTCCCTGTGCAATGCGTAGCCACTCTGGGGCTGTGGAGTCGTCATACCAACTGATTCAACCCTCATGGGTGGAAGAGCCATAGAAGAGACACGGAAAGATTTCAGACAGCGCTCTTGCCTCCGCGCTTGCTGGGAGGTCCCTACCACTCTTTCATATAATCAGTGTTATGTTGGAAAA
The DNA here is from genome assembly GCF_964289735.1 of Phaethon aethereus. Lineage (NCBI taxonomy): Eukaryota > Metazoa > Chordata > Aves > Phaethontiformes > Phaethontidae > Phaethon > Phaethon aethereus. The sequence continues at coordinate 4,513,302 of NC_138576.1, read as the reverse complement.
GGACTTAATGTGTTAAATAAGTGTAAGCTGCTCATGGCAGGGCCCCACTTTCACCATAGGTTGCTCAAACAGTGTTTGGTGTAATAGATCCCAACCTTAGTCTGGGCTTCAGACTCCACCAAAGAACAAAAACCAAACTGAGCTGAGATGATTGGCATGTGAGAAATTGAACACCAGAACCCTCAGCAAATTACAACTGCTTATATAAACAACCTTCCACCCTCTGTGAGGTGGGAGAGCTGCCATTTTTATCACTGTCTTGGGTTCTGTATTTCCCAGTCAAGCCTTTAAGACAAATCCTCCTGGGTTCTCACGTCAGCAGTTCAGTAGCAAACAAGAGCTAGTTTGGAAAAAAAAAAAAAAAGAAAAAATCTGGAAGGCTTGAAAACCTTTTCAAGGCATAAACGCACTTCTAGTTTGCTAGTTTTCAACCATCGAGGCACGGTAGTGAGTGTATATATATGTAATATATAGAATCAGAAGAAATGCTAACATGGGCTCTAAACGATTAAGCTGGTGGTAGAAGAAGGGACAGGTTTGAGGTGAGATGCAGGAGAAAGCAAAACCCTGATGTTGAAGGGGGAAGCAAAGATGCAGAGAGAAAGCTTGAAAAGGCAAAAAGAAAGCTGCAAGGTCTGGAGAAACGGGCAAACAAGAAGCCGAAAACGGGGGAGCTGGGCATGAGGAGAAAACAGCAGCAGTTCAAGGAAGGAAAGTGTACTGGGCAGGAAAGCAGCAGTGGTAAGGTACTGAGGCAGGGATGTGGGGGTAGGAGATGGGGAAAGGTAGGAGCAGGTGGGGTTGGGGAATGCAAAGGGAGGGATGCAGATGTGGAGAAAGCAGCAAGACCTGAGGAAGAGGAAGAGTTCATGAAAGACAAGGAAGAAGGAAGAAGAAGCTATAAAGACAACGGCAATGAGACTTCCTTTGGGGAAGATGGGACTCCTCATGCAGGCTGATCACAGTTTCTTCTCCCTCCTCTGAAAGGTCCGTTTTAGGCCACAGCTGGGTAACAGATACAGAGAAGGCAGACTTTAGTATTATCCAGTATATCATAATTATAGCCTTTGCGGAATCATAGCTGTATTTTCAAGCAAAGCAATACCCAAAGAGTTTCTCATATAATTCAAACATGGTGGTAGGGATGGCGATGAACAGAAAAGAATCTCAGGGGGGAATCAAGACTGCAGTACCTAAAATTAAGTCCAGCTGCAGTTGGACTAGATGATCATTGTAGGTCCCTTCCAACTGAACCAGTCTAGTCTAGTCTAAGTAAATTATGTAATTACATTATTAATCATACTGTGTGTTTTTCTTTAAAAATAAATAGATAGGTTCTTTCTTTTATTTAATATAGATCAGCAAAGCAAAAAAATAAGCACGATGAGTGTGCCCAGAGAAGGCAAAGAAGGAGGGCCGTGCAAAACGTGATACCAGAAATGGGCTAATCAGAGGAAGATAAAGGGGTAGCAATAGCACCAAGTTGGCAATAGGAAAAAAAATGTTTTGAAGGGTTTAGGAAGGAGTGGATTCTTCAACGAGACTTTTAACATGTTTTAAGGACAAAGCTTCATCTTTTGTCTGCACACAACAATGTGCCTCACATAGGTCACTCATACTCATCGAAGTTAAAAAATTGTAGATTGGAAGAGAGGGAAAGGAGGCCACTGTAGCTAATAAGGAGAATGGAAACTCTGACACATGTGAAGAGACAAGAAGAGCAGGACTGTATTAGCTTACATAGAAGGCTTTGAAGGAATAAGTTTACACAGGAGAGAGGAGAATAAGTAGACAGAATGAAGGAAAGATTTAAAAAAAAAAATGGACAAAGCTGGCAAAGGAACAGTTGCTTACAAACAAGAAAACAATAATTTTAGGCTGGAAATTAGGTTTCCAACAACCAAAGAAATGAAACTCCGGAAAAGCATTTCAATAAGACCACTAGGACACAACAGATCTAGGCACTATAAAGATGGGACTTGATAAAGTTATAAAAGACACCATATGATATGCTTGTCTGTGTTAAAGGGTGACCTAGACTCAGTGATCCAAGCAATCCATTCCAGCCCTATGTTCTTTTTATTTACACTTTTTCTGTCCTGACAGACAAAATAGCAGCTTGTGAATACATAGAGTTTTATCAAAAGGAACTGAATGCATAAGTCAAAAGAACCCAATATGCATAAGTCAAAGTTGCCCTGAGGTGGTTTTAACTTGAGCGACTAACTTTTGAAGGGCCCAGCTCTTCTCTTGTGGTTGTGGATTTCTTGCTGACATCCTTAGGAGGCCCATGTGTGGACAGATTGCTGAACATGAAGTGGAAATTGGCAGGCTGGATCAGAGAGGAGAATATAGCCCTCAGCAAATCTCTTTGCATCTTGCTGACCTTGGCAAATGTACAGCTATTTTTCCCAAGTAAGATAAGATGCTTTTTCACCATCTTCTCCAGTAAATAAGGCACAAAGATGGGAACATGTCTTCAGAGACTTCCAATCTCCTCATTGCTTGCATGTATTTATAGAACATTTTAATTTATGGCTGCAAAGAAAAGAAAATATCTAGATTGTATTCTTGGCTCTGGGTGGCCTTGGGTAAGATATTTTGTGATGTAAATACTAGAAAGAACAACCAGGGCCACGGCTCTGATTGTCTTGCTGCTCATCAACAGGGAAGAACTGGTGGTGAATACAGCCACAGATAATGGTATTTTGGACAGCAGTGACACAGCAAGGCTGTAGGATCCGGAGGAAAGCTTGGGAAAGTGGTTGCAGAGTCAGAACAATGGACTTCTGGAGAGCAGACTAGGTCAGTAGAAACTGCTATGCACACTCCCTTAAAAGCAGCCAGAAAAGGGGGAGGTGCTGTGGAGAGCTGACATACTTTTAAAGAAAACTTACCAAAGAGCTCTGGAATAAATATTCTGTTTGTGAAGAAAGAGCAAGAGTTTCACCAGGTCTGCTTGGCTAATCAAGGAACTTCTTGATGAACAAAAATGCTGGAGGGGAGCATACACAAATTTAAAATAAGGAAGCGAAACAAAGGAGGAGCATAAAAGATTTTCTTGGGCTTTTTGGGATGCAAGAAAAAAGACCGAAGCCCAGCTGGCACTACGACAGAAAAGAATATTAACAGCAAGAAGTGAATCTACAGGTGTGCCGGCAGCAGAAGGAATTTCAGTGAAAATGCAAGTCCATTGCTGGATGCAGGAGACAACCTCATCAGGCGTGTAGAAAAGGCTGAAGTGCATAATGCCTTCTCTGTATCAGTTTTCACAAGCAAAGACTGCTCCAGACCTCCGTGCGTATTGACACCGCTCGGTAGGGAGAGGGGCAGCCAAGAGTGAGGAAGGAAGAGACAAGGCACTACTTAGAGGATCTTGATGTTATCATATCTACTGCAGCAGATAGGATACACTTGAGGATACTAAAAGTGTTAGCAGGTATAGCTGGGTGAGGTCTCTGTCTATCATTTACAAAAAATTGCAGCTATTGAGAGGTGATAATGGTGACCAAAAAAGGCAAATTTTTTTCCCATCCTCAAGAAAGGCGCGAAGGAGGAGCTGAAGAGCTATGAGCTACTCAGGCCTGTGGTTTCTGGAAAGGTCATGTAGCGTTTCCAAATCATTTCCAAATACATAAAGGGCAAGAGGTATTCAGAATAGTCAACATGGATTTACCAGGGGCAAATATTTGAACACTTTGATTACCTTCTTTGATGAAATGATAGGTTATACAGAGTAGGAAACAACAGAGGCTGTAACTTGTTCTAGTAAGGCTTTTGTCACATTGTCCCGCAGCATCCTCGTCTGGAAGATGAAGAAATGCAGGCTGAACAAACAGACTGTTAAATGAGTTGAAATATGGTTGAAACAACAGGTTCAAAGGGTTAACACGCAGTTGTAGGCTGATACGAAGCAGAGTAACCTGAAGGTCAATACTTATATTGCTCAGTATCTCCATCAACAACTCGGCCAGAGTGCATCCTCCACTTGAGACAAAGCGGACTCCTTGACAACTTTGCAGATGTTATTAAGCTAGAGAGGGTGGCTGACACAGCTCATGATAGCACTTCAATACAGTGGGAACATGAGAAATTTAAGGACTGGGACAAAAGAAACTTTTTGAAGTTCAATAAAGAGAAGTGCGAGGTGATGCACCTGGGGTAGAATAACCCCATGGAAATGGAATGGCTCAGTAGTGCCGCCAGTTAAAATGATGTGAAGGTCACAGCAGTCACCAGGTTACATATGAGCTGGTAGTGTCCTGTCATCCCAAGTACAGCGAACCATATACAGGTCTCTACACTGTAGAGGAGTGTATCCAGCACAGGAGTGTATCCAGCAGACTGGATCCCCTTCTGCTTAGAGCTGCTGAAGCCACATATGGAATAATGTGTCCAGTTTGGGGCCCCAGTTCAAGAGGACACAGAGACACTGGAGAGGGTCCAGCAGGCAGCTACTAAATCATAAGAGTTTCAGAGCAAGTGACTTACAAGGAGACTTTGCAGGGGCAGGTCTTGCATGGCATGGTGAAAAGGAGTCTAAGGGGCAATCTAGTAACAGCCCATAGGGACTTGACATGCAGCTATAAACACAACAGACCAAAACATTTCTCAGTTGTCTATAGATACAACAGTCAATGCCATGGATTGTGGCTTGGAAGGTTCAGACTGGATGTCAGGAAAACATTTTCACTAGTAGGTTGTGCAGCATCAGAATTGGGGCCCATAGAACTCATAGCAGCTCCATCCTTGTAGGATTTCAAGACTTGGTTAGGCAAAACCCTGGTTGAACCTGGTCCAGTGTCTGTGATAGTCTGCTTCAGGTGAGGGGCTGGACCTCCAAACATTCCTTCCAATCATCTCTGATTGGATCACAGATCCTTCTGTGCCACAATTTCCGTGTCTCTAAAATGATGATAAAGATGCTGACCTTCTTTGAAAATAGTTCAGTAGCTACTACTGGGGAAAAAACAAGTAAATGGGATACATGAATATTAAGATAAGCAGCTCCATATTTCAATATATCTAAACTCAATGCCACATTTTAACTCAATATATACCTGTATATTTTTCACCCTAAACCATATTTTTAATGGGAACATTTCAGGCTGAAACTTGGAAATTTGAATTTTAAGGCTGGGAAATATGATATTTTTGGAATTTTGGCAATTTCAACCCCAACAAATTTTAAACAGGAAACTTGTCCAAAATTCCAAAACAAAAACAATTTAAAGAGGTCAATACTAGATTTCCTTTACAGTCAGTAAAGAAAGAGATTCTGCTAGGCTGTGATTCATCTGAGCTATTTTAGGCATCTACTCTAAGCTGAGATGATTCACTTCTGCCAGGGCCAATTGCTTTAGAATGACTATAAAAGGAGTCAAAGGGGACCAGTTCCTGTGGAGAAATCTACATTTAGCTGTATACATCTTACCCAAACAGAAACATTCTAACTCATTAATAATATATATTTTCATGTAGGTTAATAATATATATTTTCATTATATACAGCAAAGTATTGTTGAGTTTTATGGGATACGATTCCTGACATTTGCATTGTGACCCTCTGAAAACTGGACATCGTGCTGTTCCAGAAGTATTAAAGCATGCAGCCACTGAGATTTAGGGCTGCCATCCACCATCCTCAGCACATGCTGAAGGAAAACAGGAATATTAGGACAACCATGCTGATCTTACTTTGAGCAAAGGATTGGGTCAGATGAGTTCCAGAGGTTGTTTCCAATCTAGATTATTAATTATTCCATGATTCTGTAATTACACTTCATAAATTTGGTTTGGTTTGGTTGGGTTTTTTTAATGAATTATTTATACTTTAAGCTTCCACAATATCTCAATGCAATGAGTTATGCAGTGTGATTAGGTTTTATGAAAAACAAACAAAACCCACAAAACAAACAAACAAAAGAAGTGCAAACTTCTGTTTATTTTAAATCTGCGGTCTGATCATTTCATCAGACTCCTCCTCTCTACTGCACCGTGTCAAAAATGAGGTAGGTTATACAGTACACATTAATGTTGCTGGCATTGACTGTTACAAGGAAAATTAATTAGAAATAGTTTTCTTAACCAAGAAGAGTGTCTAGCTTTCTGAACTTTTCTTGCACTTCATTCACAGAAAAGGAAAAAATCTCAGCAATCATAGAATCATAGAACCGTAGAATAGTTTGGGTTGGAAGGGACCTCAAAGATCACCTAGTTCCAACCCACCTGCCATGGGCAGGGATACCTTCCGCTAGACCAGGTTGCTCAAAGTCCCATCCAACCTGGTCCTGAACATTTCCAGGGATGAGGCATCCACAACTTCTCTGAATAACCAGTTCCAGTGTCTCACCACCCTCATAGTGAAGAGTTTCTTCCTTACCTAAATCTAAACCCTAATCTAAATCTACCCTCTTCCAGTTTAAAGCCATTGTCCTATCACTACATGCTCCTGTAGAAAGTCCCTCTCCATCTTTCTTGTCAGCCCCCTTTATGTACTGGGTAGCATGAACAATAGCAAGAACAATAAGAACAAAATGAGAAAAATTCCCCAAAACTGGTTTGGATCAACCAGAGTGGTTTACTTAAATTTCACTATTTTTACAGTATATACCACTGTTTTAATGGATATTTCCAAATGAAACCTGGAACTTTGCTTAAAAAGGATTTTGAAACAGGAGTAACTGGCAATCAGAAAAGTAGAATCAACAACTTCTGGAAATGGAAACTTTGTTGAAAGCAAAATGTTTATATTTTCCTTCCTATATTAAGGAAATTGTACTACGTAACAGGGAAAAAAAAGGTCCGGAAATTGCCAGTCAGCTCTAGTTGTTAGGTATAAAAACCCCAGCACACTTCATTAACAGATAGCTTCCTGCTAAAGTCTCTGTGCAGTTCAGATTCATTCTGATGTGCAGAAAATGCACCAAAAGATCCATTTAAAAAAAATACCTAAAAAAAAAATTTAAATTGTCTCATACAATCAAAAACGGAGGAAACAAATCCCTAATGAAGCTCTTATTACGTCGAGAAAAGTCTTCTGGAGAAGGAGAGAGTGGCTGAGCAGAGAGCTGTGCAGCAGCCAGCTACCGAGAAACCAAATTAGCGCTAATTATATTACGGCTTGCTGGTGTGCGATCAGTGTGACTTCACCAAAGGAACTAGGCAGCGGTGTCACTAGGTGGCACAGTTCTGACACATTTACAGATCATTACCCAGCGCTAATGTCACTTCGCAGGGCGCAGGGCTGGAGGAAGAAGGGGGTCTCTGAACATCACTCAGCTACGTGTGATCTGTGAGTGGAAACTGCTTATCGGCTCCCGACGGGTATGAGATCCAAGCTGAGCTCTGTCAGCCGGGCTTGAAATTAACAGCAAGAAGTTGAGCTTTTTGCAGAAATGGTGTTTAAATCTAAACGCAGCTGGGAGATAAAGGGGGAAAAGGGGTGCAGGGCTCAGTAAACGCTTGCTGACTTCGTAAGTCCTCAGTGATCGGCTTGGGTGAAGACTGTCGTTGGGCTATTATGGCTCAGAAAAGTCGATTTCTTTAAGGCAGCAATAACCAGCAAAAGGATGCACCTCTTCCCTCTATCTTTGGCTTGCAAACCTATTTGTCAAAGTCAACTTTCACACCTTTTAACAACCGGTGAAGTGTGAGCTCCTGCTCCTGGCTCCATCACATACCCACCTCGTGTTAGTGCTACCACATTGCCCAAACCCTCCTGCTGGATACGGAACAGAAGGATGGGAGGTGGCCAGTCCTGAAGGCTCCACCGCAGCTTCAAATTTCACAGGATCGTTAAGGTTGGAAAAGACCTTTAAGATCATCAAGTCCAACAGCCTGACAGCCTTGCTTGAAAAACAGCCTGAATGTGGTTTCAGTCACTCATAATTATTTACAACCATTCAAGTCGAGCTTGCAATATCAAAATACCTCTTGCCTTCCTCTGCACATTTTCTTTGTTTGCTTGCTGGTCTGCCATACAGAATCGAGTCTCAAGAGCATTAATTTTTTCACTTTTATGGCTTCAGCACAACATATTCATTACCAGAATGAAGTAATAATAAATATGTTTTTAAAAGTTCGAAAAGGGGTAGATAAAAATAACAGAACGCTAACTTGGCTTGCCAGTCACCACACCTGATTTGTCAATCTGTTGGTCACTCTTTATGTAAAGGGATAGGTTTCTCAAGATTTTATCAAAGGCTGATGAATGATTAATAACAGGAATAAGTGTGCTATGTATGTAAGATTTCTGAATTATAAATGGCTATAAGTGTACTAATAGAGGATATTAGAAAGGATGGTATGCCCATTATTTACCCGCTGGGCATGGCAAAAATGGATTTATCTCTAATAAAGGTGAACTATTAATTAGCAGTGACCCTTTACAAAAGATGTGTCTTTGACATGAAGGTATTTCTATTGAAATCTGCACAGTTAGCTTCTAGAACCCTCTCACAAAACAAGGAGATCTCTCTCCCAAGTACTGACACGGTTGTGGATCGCAATTTTTATTTCCAGCAGAAAGAAAACCATTGCCGTGCTTTGGCTCTCAGCCAAGACTGCCAGCAACAACAGGAACTTTTTTTTTTAAAAGCTATATTTTTGTTAAATAACTTTCCAGGAGATGACTGGTAGGTTTTAAGGGGCTGATGGCTCCAAGCTGCAACTTACTTTTAAAGTTCCTTAATAACTAGTGCTTTGCTCAAGGCTGTTATCCAATTAACAGGAATTTATACTAAAGTTTTGCTATGTAATGACTATGCTCACGGCCATTACATGGTATTGAACCTACAACCTCTAGACCTAAGGGCATAAATGGATAAAACTTCGGTTTTAATTCCAAAGGGATGACCAACAGTGCCCAATTTAGGGCTGTGTATTCCCCATACGCTCAGTGGAGATGGTCAGATGCCTCCGAATGGCAATCCAGAAAGCACATATGCTTAGTGTGGGAGATGTTAACAGCAGGTGAAGGCATGTTCTTTTCTAGAGATGGGAGGCCAGTTCAGGAATGCATATTAGATATCATCAACCTTTCTCATGCAGGTACTTTGTACTCAAGGTAGAGACATTAAGCTTGGGTTTATCTTTTGGTAAGGAGACTACTCTGGTCAACTTCAGATTAATATTATTTAAAACACACCTCCTGTGAATGTGCTGTAATCTGCAGGTTCTTGAATAATCTTTCTAGAGGATACAAATCATCCCACCTATCGAAACTGGACCAAAATATAGCCAAAACACAGTGCATCATGGATGAAGTTCATTTGTATACAGTTGAGCTCGTTGCAGACAGATCTCTACATACCATCTGTGAGGAGGTGTAATACTTCTGGGGTACTGTCATCTGAAGAAAAAAGGGTCATCTGAAGATGAAAGAGCTGCACCTGAAAAGCAGCCACTTGTTTGCAAAGGCAGTCTAGACAAGTAGCACAAACTCAGATGTCTTCTTCAAAGTTAAATGTGATGACATTTATAACAGAAACACAGTTAGATGTGATGATACTCATACGTGTTGTGTTAGATAATCCTGAGACCTCAAATAATTTGTGGGGCAGAACTAAAGGATCATCCCTACCAGCTGAATGCTCTAACCATGCCCAGATAGTCTGGTGCTGATTGTGGGTGCCAGCCATAAATCACTCACGCGGCCTTAAGCTAACACGCAGTTTCATTTCTCTAGTGCTGCTAATTCAGGGTTTGACAGTGAATGGGGAGGATCTGGGTATTTTTTTAGCCTGGGAAATCCATAACTATGTGAGAAATTCATGGCACAGGAACCAAGATGGAAACAGAAATCTTAAAATTAACCTCCATCCCAAATCTCAGAAAGATTTTTTAAATGAGATTACTTTGTTATTATTTACATGTATACTTTATATACATAACACATGCCACTTACTCTGTGTGTGTGTGTGCTTGCTCACACATGTACAGGTATGCATCTGTATACATTAAATACATATAATTAATTTATATAAATATAGATATAAATTTGAGGTCAGAGCCATCTTTTTCGTTTATGCTGATCCAGCTCCAAGCACAACAGGGTTTCAGGCCATTAGTGCCTACATGTGATCACACTACAAATATTAAATACTAGTAATGACTGAGGCTTTCAGAGAGCTGAACAGTGCTAATATCAGAACCTGCTGATATTTAAACATCCAAAGTAATTTTTTGCTTTTATCCTTTATACAAGCACAAGGATTTGTTTTAATTCAGTTTTCTCTTGTAACTGGCTGCCTCTTCACATTCTTCCCTACCTGTCTTCGAGTTCGCTTTTTTTTCCCCTCTCCTCTCTTAATCAAAATTAGAAAGAGATTGTGTGTGTCTCTTAAAAAAGGAGGGGTTTGGCTAAAAATAGCTCCCCAAGCCAGGATATATTACAGCAAACTGCTTTTGCCTCTGGATGTTAGTGGAGTTTCCTTTGTTGTCTTCTTTGATTGTTTCATTTATATGGCAGGTTAGACAACAGCAGACTCCTGTTATTGCCTCTTCTCGGCGGTGAATGTTTTTTATTTATTTTTTTTTAAGGCTTGGAGCCCCTGAGGACAGTCACTCCCTAACCACAGCTGGTGACAGGAGGAGGGGTTTTGCCCGCTCAATACTTAGAGCTGAGAGCTGACTGGTGAGAAGATTAACAGCAAAGCTATTAAGTGGGATACACTGTCTCCATTTTTAAATTGCCTAGGCCTTTAATAAAAGAAAGAGAGCGAGCGAAAGGGAGACAGAGAGAAGTCTTAACAGTATAACATCTTCTGTCTGTTCACAATCCATTTCGCCAGATGCTAAATTACTTTCTTTCCCTTCCCCCTCCATGCACCCACCCCACTCTCTCTGCGCCCGGTGCCTGACGCCGCGCCTCGTGGCTGGGAACAGTCCTTGAATCAAGTCGCCGAGCTGCTCCGTTAACAGGGAAGATTAGTGACCCCGGCTCCTGCAATAGAGCGAGCCCATGTGAATCCAAATTTCTCAGTCCTTGGGCTGTTTTGGAAAGGTTTCTTCCCCCCCGCCCCAGGAAACTTCGCATTATTAGCTGCTTTCTGGCCTCCCATTAGTCTTCTGGCTAATACTGTCAGAGCAGGAAATAAGGATGAGCGGGTCTCTGAGGCGGAAATGGAGAATTTGAGAGACTAAACTTTTTCAGGGGAGTCAAACAGATTCCTCAGGAAAATATACAGGAAGCTGGCTCCCAGGACTGAAGTTAGAATATGGAAAGGACTAGAAAAGGTGACTTCTCTCTTGCTGTGCACAGGTGATCTGTGCCCCCGAACACTGGACCTTTCTAAATCCAGCACTTGCCGTTATGCATATGCTGTTCTGACAGGGTTATGCGATGTTTCTGAGTTGGTCAGGTGCCTAGAAATCAGAAATACTGGTGTTGAGGAAGTTTGGGAAAGGCAGGGCTGGTTCCCTGCTCTGCCCCAGGCTGTGTGAGTGGCATTAGAGGTTGAACAACATGAGACGCCCAACTCCCACCTTGTTACAGGGCATTTCTGGTTTTTAAACACTGAAATACCACGGAGAATCTTTTGGCTACATTCATATGAAATGGTTCCTGAGCATGGTCCTTTACACTAGACCTTGGTCAGTTATATTCCTAAACTGTTACGCTTCCTCCAGCTAGCTGTGACCCCCAAAATCCTTAGGCACAGCTTGGGGGTTATCACACTCCTGGGACCATTCCCAGAAGGCAGTCTGATGGTGGTCATCTTCCACCACTTCAAACTCTCTAAATCTGTGTTACTACCTAAGAGATTAAAGTTTTTTCAATGTGGATCCTCACTGACTGCATAGGTGAAGCTCGCAATGAAACTCAGGTATGCACAGCAAGACCTTAGGGATGCTCTGGTATTTTCTCGCCTGTTCTGTAAGATTTTCGGTAATGGATATTCCACAGCTTCCCCAGACACTCCTTTTCAGTGTTTCACAGTCCTTACATTCAGAAAGACTTTGAGTTCACTTTTTTGGGATGAATAAGGTTCACTGCTTAACCTAGATCCCCTTGCAAAAGATTCTCCTCGCCTGGCACAGACTGTCAAGCACATCCCAAAAGCAGCTTTTAGGTGAGAGGAAAAACCCGAGTCACATCTAACACCCACTGCTCCTTCTCCTGGTGGCCATGTTGCACCAGAAGCAAGAACTAAGCTGTTGATTAGAGTTAATAATGACCACACAAATCCATAAAGCAATTCTACTCATAATTTCCACCCTCTAGTACTGGTCAGATTTGGATGTCTTGCTTTACTGTCCACCACTACAACTGAATTTTTTCAAGCCCTACATAAGACCTCTTAAGAAAAAAAAAAATTGATTGCTTTTCAGATGCTCGTGACTGGAATCGCTGCCTCTGCATATTGTCAGTTAACATTTATTATCGATTAAGTCTTGACATAGTTACTGGCAACAGTCCTGAGCATCTGTTTAACCATCTACGGAACAGAGTCATCAAAACAGGTTTAGAAAAGACTCCAAAATCACAACCAGGCATTCCCTCTTCCACAAGGAAAGTGTCCCTTCTCTATCTCCGATTTCTTACTTATATTTTCTCACTTGTTCCGTAAGATTTTCAGTAATGGATATTCCACAGCTTCCCCAGACACTCCTTTTCAGTGTTTCATAGTCCTTACATTCAGAAAGACTTTGAGTTCATTTTTTGGGGATGAAGAAGGGTCACTGCTTAACCTAGATTTCCTTGCAAAAGTCTTAGTGCACGATTTCTTTCCCATGGGATATGGAATAAACCAAATTACTCTTTAAAAATGGCAGAGCTGTTAAAAATATTTTCTACATAAAATCTATATTTTTGAAAGAAGCACATGGATTTTTCTTGGTGTTACTCTATTTCAGAATGTTTCCACCCTGAAAATTTGAATGAAAAGTACATTTATTTTGCTTTCCTCATCTTTGTTGATTTAATGACAGTTGGAAAATGGAAAAAGAGACTCCTACACTTATTTATATACCAACATCTGCCCACAGAAAAAACAAAACAAAACAAAAAACAACCCAGGATTTCTGAAGTGGAAATTTCAAAGGGGGATATTCCAACAGAAACCCATTCCTCTTTTCTCGCTGGCTTTACTACAAACCAATATGCAGTTACACCCCAGCCCTGCAAGTACCAACACATATGCCTGGTTTCAAAAAGGATGGAGATCTTATGTCTTGAAAGGGGTGACTCTCAGGCATGCAATAAAGCACATTCAAAAGTCTGAGAAGGATCAAAAACTTGAGCAGTTACATCCTTGGCATCCCTTTAGGACCAAATTTCATCATCTTCACTTCCATTTACTAAGTGCTTTGCTCAGCAAGAAATACTACAGGTATTCTAGTCAAGTCTAGTCTCATCACAGTGTATTTGAAAGCCTTCCAGTACTCCTTAGTGCAATATGAATAACATCAATCAATTTTTGTTCTCTCAATGCTCCTCCGCTGGAAGAAGCGTGAGTGTGGGGTGTGTTTTGTTTTGCAATTTTTCAAAAATATTACATACACATGCACGTGCACATACCTACAGGTTTGTGTAACAGAACATAAAGCAGAGACCTGTGCTGCTGATTTGCATGGAAGAAAGTGAAGTTTAGGGTAACCTTGAATATCTTTGGGAGTTTAGTCCAGAGTTTGAGGGATGCACCCCTAAAGCTCAACTTCCACCAGATGAAACACAAAATTTAAGGAAGGAACAAAGAAAAGCTTTTACATTATAATAGCTGATGTGATAGTAGGAAGAATTCAGTCATTAGGTTCAAACCACAACCCACAACTGTGCTGTGCCATTTTTATGCTGCTGGACCATCACTTTGCTCAAAGGAAGTAGTAGCCAGGAGCCTCACAGAAGTTTTTGTAAAAGACCACCACAGTATCAAGGATTGTCCTGTGAACTATTATGACAAATGTGATGATTTAGAGATACTTTGGTGACCTTAATTTCAGTATTTCCTAGCTTGGGTGCCTCATTTTGCAGCCCATAATTCTGATGTCTTATGTCTTTGTGTTCTTTTATACGAAGAGGTGTTGATATTCAGGACCGATGTGATTGTGTGTCTGTGTCTATTTAGAAGAGAAAGGAAGAGGGCAAAACAGTATTTAATTTTAAAAAGAAGTCTGTTTTCTCCTGAAACTGAACCCACATTTTCTGCAGGAAGAATAAAAAATGTTTTTACTCAGCTGCTCTTACTGGCAATAATGATCAACACAAAACATATTGCTGCTCAGGTCTTGATCCAAGAGGTACATAATTGCCAAATTCTGTCTTGGGTCAAGCAGCAGCCCAACATCTAGTGTTAGAGTCTATGTACTGAGGAGATAGCCTTCTCCAAGACTAAGTTCGGAGAAAGGTTTCAGTACATGGGGACAATTAAAAGGGACCACCTAAGTCATTGAGTTTACTCCTATGAAGCTACAGGCAGCTGCAAAAGGGAGCATGTGAAGCACAATGATCCACAAATTGTTCTTCCCATTCGACAGTCATAAAGCACTTTACAGAAAGACTGTAAGAAGCTATAATTTTCTACAGAAAGAAAACAGGAGACAGGTCATGGCTGATAGCCTGCAGTAGCAGCTCATTTCTTAGCTGAGATTTCAAGTGGCAGTGAGCTCCAGGGGAAGTTCTCCCAGGAGCAGGGACATATACACACATGTACTTTCTCGCAGAGATGCCCACATCCAGAGGCCACATGAAGAGCTGGAACCAAACTTCCCTTCAACATCATCATCCCATGAAAGTTTAAGACGTGCAGGTGTACGGTCTCACTGCAGTTTCCTGGAATTTGGTGTTTGAGGATAAAATTCACACAGACTGCTGTGGACTGCACTGCTGATGTGAAAACCATTGGAAAATTTGGGGCCTGGTGGGAATTATTTGAGTGATCTTTTGCATCCCTTAAAGAAATATCTAAGCATGGTCCTGGTACCCTATGGTCAGTCTGCAACGGGGAGAAGAGCTCAAATCCCTCTGTTATGAGCTGCAGTAGAAAACAGAACAGGCAGAAGCAGACCACTCCAGCCTAGGATAGTCCTGGGAGAGTGACCTTATGAAGCAGTGTTGGCTTGGCATCTGTATCCCAATATGAAAGAGGCAGGAGATCCCTTGTCCCACCATAGATGCAAAGACTGACAGAGAAAGGAAGACCTACTCAGGCTTCGAGGCAATTTCTAGGATACCTTGCTTCATATGCTAGATGCTGGGATATCACCCCTCAGAACCACCTTTTAGTCCATGCCTAAAGTTACAATCTGGACCATAATAACCCTACAATAATTTTACATCTTTAAAGCATCATCTATCATTAGTGAGAAGAAGATCAACAACATAGCTTTAAAAAAAAAAAGGACAGAGGGAAAAGAGTGTCCTGACAAAGTCATTTCTCAGAGGACTCAGCAGAATCTGATGAAGCCCAGCCTGCTTTAAATGACAAAAGTTGGGGGAGCTATCAGCCAGAAACACACTCCTCACGCTGGCAGCCAGGTTCAAGCCTCTTTCCCCTTCCTCATTGCAGAGCCTTTGTCCTCTTGCCAGAAGCCTGCCTGCAGGCAACATCCAGCTTTCTAATAAAGCAGCTCCTTTGTCAGTGACAGTAATGATTATCTCCTACAGCTGCCCATGGTGTTGCATTTTGTAACACAATTTGGCCGCCTTTGGCCCCGGTTAGTTCTATTTAACGTACTGCAGGGGGTTCACTGTTTGATCTCTAATTGATATAATTGACTGGGAATAATCAGGGCAGCTTTATAGATTTTTATTGATAGCTAATTTTCCTTCATCCATTGTTTAATTTGATAAGACTATAACCTAATTTATTGCCACTCTGATAGGGATCCATTACCCTTTTGACAAATGCTTCTGGGGCCCACTTGTCAGCAACTGATTTGAAAGAGCTGTTAAGCCTACAGAGCCCATCATTAGTTAATGGCAGTTTAGAAAGCTAATGGCATTATAAATTAAGATCAATAAGTACATGGAAATTACAGTTGTTCAGCAAGACACCACTATATTATTAAACAAACATAATCCTGTACCTTTGGTTAACGCACACACAGGGAGCTTCTGTGTGAGTTTCAGAGCCGAATAAAGCCAAGTGATTAGCAAAGAGCCCTTCTCTGGTGCTGGAATTGCCTGACTAATTCCTAAAGGATCTTTGCAAGAAAAGAAAGAAGCCAGCACTACTTTATTTTCCTATATAAGCAACCCGAGGCCTCAAAACACCCTCGCACAAAACAATACCCCTCTTGCTTCCTCGGGTTTTGATCTGCTCCAACAACACTTTCAAATGCATAATACAAAATCAGCAAAGGAGAGGCTCCTGGATTTATCCCAGGAATAAAGAAAAGCAAACATAGTATCTCTCGATACTTTTACATAGCTTCCCCTTAATTCCTCACAAGGCTTGACTGGCATTGAGTGATGTTTGATCACTTTGGGCCAAAGCAGGCTGATGTGTATGTTGAGATTTCTCCCAGCAAGCCGCTGTGATCTAATGAATACAGCAAAGAACAGGATGTCAGAAAGCCTGGAGTAAGCTTTGGCTTCACCACTGACTGGGTATAGGACATTGAACAAGTGACTTAATCTCCTATACCTCTTTGCAAGCTCAGTCTCTCTCAGCTGCCTAGATTGAGGTTTAGGCATTTGGGAGCAAGGCTGCCTCATTCTGGGTTTAGTACAGATAAACGTCGACTCAGTCATGCCCCTAGACCTTGGTGTAGTATAAATAACTAGGGCTGAAGCAAGCATGGGGCAGAAGGGATAAGATAGGCGGGATAAGAGGGAGAACCATAACAAATCCAGCAACCAGTTAAGACCTGTGTGACTTGCAGAAAATACCTTCCCACTGACCATCTATGTCTCTGCCAAATGCATTGTTCACTTAGGTAAGTCACTGAATGCTCTCATGGACTCTGCCTACAGACAGACAACTGCAGTGTCAACACAGACAACTGTGTGACAGCTGAGGTTGTCACATACCTAAACATCTCCCCTGCCCTCTGAGAGGGTCTGCCATTTTCAACGTAGGGATATCTGATCTTGTCTTGAAGCAGATCCTCCCTTGAAGCAGGTCCTGGACGGCTCTAGTTTTTATCACAGCATATCCAGCTTAACTGGCATCAGCTTTGCTTTGCTTAATATGCATGATGTAAGCAGTAGAAGTCCATAAGAGGGTCCAAAATCCTTCCCTTGGGGACAGCAACCTCTGTCAAATGAATGGGATGGACAACAGAGGGCAGCTAGCAGCTTCTGTCATCCACTTTTAACCTGCAGCTACAGGTCTGGTAGGGCCCTCAGGTATCTAAAAGTTAGCTGGGATGAACGTGTTCATGTTTTTAGCATGGTCATCAGCTCAGCTATAACAGCCTCCACGTGGAGAGCCAGGGGTGCACCAACAGATATCCTAGCATTTGAGTCAGCTGGAGCTGCAGTTTTGCAAGAGAAGGGGAAAGCATGTCAGTGCTGCTCAACCCAGTCCAAGACCCTTGCCTAGATTTCACTTTGAATCCAAGACTATTCTAAAGGCTGGTCTCATAATAATTTAGATGTCCTTGATACCTACCAGTCTTTGAAACATGAAAGCAATGTGCCACTGTCACCCTGGCTATGATGACTGCAGAGGAGTTCCACCAGCAGTGGGTTGGTCTTGTGACCTGCTGCTTGAATTTATGTCCCCACTTTGGCATTAATTGGATGCAATGGGCTTTTGTAAGCCTGAAATCTCATTTAATGCTAGTTCAATTCTGATGAATATCTAAAGGCCTGGTTGGAACAACCCTCTAATTTTCTTCAAAGTAAGTGAGGACAGAAATGGGCTCGCTTGCTTCAGTACAGTCCTTGTCCTGACCACTGCCCTCGCTTCTGTCATCCCAACTTCATTCAGACATGACTGGTACGTAAATCTTAGTGATCCAGATGCTAATTCCTGACGTATTGAGGTCCTTCTGACTGTATAATTTCATTTTTAAGATGATCAAGATAAGGCAAACTACTAAACTTGTCAACAGCTTGTCCATATTGACAGCAAGTTTGGCTGATTTATCAGCTTATTGGGTAGAAAGACTACTGGGAATTTTAGTTGTTTCCTTAATGAAATAACTGCTCTTCAGTCAGAAGTTATTTACAGTGCCCGTACTTCTAGCAATAGGGATGAAGTGACTATGACTGCCTTGCACAAGTTAATGTTGTGTTATGTCAAAGTGTTGACCCAGTAATAAAATTTATTTCTTGAGTTGAGTTTCAGCTTACATTACTCAGGTATCCCAAAATTAAGAGTAAAGCTCTAGACAACTTTTTGAGGCAGAAGGAAGACATAGACAAGATCTATGTTAGTATATAGTCTGGACAAACCAGATTGGATTTGTAGATTGAAACAATCCATTCTGCAGTCCTAACATCCATCTTGTAGCCATTTCAGAGGGATTTCACTTTGTTCCAGTTTGTTCCCATTTGTAGTTAGCAAATATCAAGTACAATTCTAGAGTTTATCTTCTGGTTTAATTTCATTTGAAAGTAATCCTGTTTGTGCACTCTGAGACCAAATGAGCCAATGAATTTTGATGAAGTGCATTAAGTGGAGATGATCAAGAGAGTCACTCTTGATCATCAAAAAAGGGCACTCCATATTTCCAGTAAAAAATACTGATACATATTTTTATTTTAGGCACTGCCAGATAATAATCTGCTTCAAAATTACCCTCTTAAAAAGGTCTGTTTCTTCCCATTGACTATGAGAAGAGCTTAAATAACTGGATCACTCTTAGACATGTAAATCTTTGACGTGTCTATTACAGCCGATAAATAACCTTATTTATCTGGTAGCAATGATGGATGCAAAACCTCTGAGGAGTCCTATTGGCCGAAGCACTATAAAACACATGTAGTGAGATATAGATGTGCCCTTGATGCTAAACATGCAAAGCAGAGCTGGAATAGGTGAGGAATGGGCGAAATGAATGCATGACAACATAGCAAATAAACAGGGAGACTTCAGAACTGACAGCTGCTTTTGAAACATATGTTTTTGCCCCCGGGTGTTATAAATCGATACAGCACCAGTGAATCTAAGAGATTTAAACACAACGAGGATCTAGCCACTGCTCCTGAAAGTTGCTCGGTGTTAAACTGGAACTTTGATATTTGAATTTGCTCCAGGTGGATCTCATAGGTACCAGCAGGTGAGTTTTCACTGCTGATTTGCTACCAGTGCAAAGCCATGGTGACAGGGAAAGCAGACCTGATGGTCTAGCATTAGTTTGGTCCCACCAGTGACAGGAGCACCAGCCAAATTTGCTGTCTTACAGCTGAGGTGCAAAAAGGACCAAATTCAACCTTGGTGACTTATATCTTGCAGTTGGCTTCAAGGGGAGCAATGGATGTAGACTGAGAAAAGTATATTGCTGCTGCGTTAGACTGAAGAGCCATCGGTACATGTGGAAGAATAAAGCACAGTTCCTTCTGCAGATTTCCCAGGTCCCCTCACTGAGGATTTATAAGAAGCAAATTGAACAGGACAAAAATGGAAATTAATCTTAACCTCATTCTCGTTTTACACCTTTGTAAACCAGGAGTTACTCTACCAAAGCCTTTGTCTGTTACAACACTCTGCATAACTCTGAAGCCCATTGAGGTTGGTGGACCAGGTTCTCCATGATGTGCAAATAGATGTATGGTCACTGACGTCAAGTCAGACCTGCACATCAGTGAAGCTACGTACCTTGAGAGCTGGTGCTTTGCC
The DNA here is from genome assembly GCF_964289735.1 of Phaethon aethereus. NCBI lineage: Eukaryota > Metazoa > Chordata > Aves > Phaethontiformes > Phaethontidae > Phaethon > Phaethon aethereus. Next base: position 4,493,569 of record NC_138576.1, on the reverse strand, counting down.
CTAAAGGAGCTATGAGGTGCAAAACTATTTTGAAAGATATAAAAATGGAACTGTCCCATTATTTCCTTATATAAACTGTTTCTTTGTCCAATCCTACTCACTGTAACCCAGTGACTCTGCTATCAGCTTAGGATCTGGGTGTTCCTGCCCCACTAGTTTCAGTGTAAAAAAGAAATTTAGGCTCCTACAACTCAATTTGCACAGACTTTACAGTTCAGAAAACTTCGAGGGAAGGTCTAGATACTTGCTTCTCCCAATCAGTGCGACAGCAGTAAAATGCAAAGCCAAGGAACCTCCATCCTGTTACGCTTCTCCTGGACCCAAGTCAGTAAAAATATGACTGTTTATCCGCTAGCAAAAGAGAGCTAAGGCAAAAACCACAGGGACAAACAGGGGATGGTGGTGGATGGAGGAACTAAACTGCCTGTTCACTTGAAATAAAGCAGGCAAGATTACGAGACTCGTGTACAATTCTCCACGGTCCCTAAAATCTCTTGCGAAAAGGTAGAAATGAAGTAATTTATTAGTAAAATCACATCAGGGGCAGTAATTTCATGTTAGTGAATTTACATGTAATAACATTAGATTTCCAGGCCTCCATATCAACACACTGTGGCCCTCTTGGATGATGAATGAGCTGCCTAAAGAAAGATGATGGTTTGATTGTTTTCACAGTGAACAGATCAGCATTTTAATTTCTTGCCTCTGTGTTTATTGCTTATTTGGCCCCTTGCTCAGCTTGTAAAAACTTGGCTAAATGGAAATGAATAAATGTAATTACTGCGGGTGACAGTGGTAATCTGTGTGGGTTTTTCATATTGCCTTTGCCAACGTTAATCTAATCACTAGAGAATATGTGTCACTGCACAAATACACTGACAGAAAGCAGAGTGCTCCGTCAGTGCCAAAGAAATGGAGGCTGGAAGGAGTTCCTGCTGGTGGGGTTCTGTTGCTGGGACAAGGCTTTAATGCACTGGCCTATAGATGATGCATATCATCACCTTTATACAGTCTACAGCCTGCCCAGGAGAAACAGCAGTGATACAAACCAGTCTGGAACTGAATGCAAGTTTTTCCCAAGCATTGTTGCCTTTCGGATCTCTCCAAGAGGCTTGACAGTGGCTGTGTGTGTTATGGTCACCCCTCAGATGATGTCTGTCCCCTACTTCTCTGCCTCTAAGCTCTGTTGGGTATAAGCCTCTCTTACCCTGTGTATGGGCAGCACAGGCTTTGACGCAGCCATGGCTCTAGGACTGGGCCACTATTTTTTTTCACAGTAACATGTAAAAAAATGTACATCAAAATGACAGACATGTTGCCTAAGGCTTTGTTGGGTAGTGCTCTGGGGAAACCATTCTGGTGCCTGACAAAGTGTTTAGATGTGAATTTGTGGAGATATCATCTCCACGTTATTAATGGGCAACAGAAATTCAGAGGGATTAATTGATTTTCCAAATATCACATAAGAAGTGGGATTCAGCTCCAGGTCCAAACACCTGCATTTAAATACATATATACTTGCATAGGTGTATAGATATGAACTATGTGTTGAAACTCCTATTCCAGTCGATGGAAATCACGGGGGGATTCAGCTGCATATGCAGTTACTTATGTAGACATTTAGTGCCATTTAAAATGTCCAAGAGATATCTTCATGGGCCTGGCAGACATAACACAGGACTTAAGGAACATTTACACCCTCTGATGAGACAGCTGGAAACCTGGAAAGACAGCCCCCACCTATACCTAGACAACAGAGACCAGAGGGTCATTCAACTTCCCAAAAGTAGATGTCTATTTCGGGATAAGCTGAACTGCTCTCTCAGCTTCATAGTTTGGATCCCTGTTGACTATGAGTGCATAGACATATCAGTTGTCCCTTTATTAGGCCATTTGAGATACCTCAGGGTACTCCAGCTGGCCTCTCTGACAGTCCCAAAGAGTTGAGGGCTCTTATAATTTCATTCCCCTGTGGACATCTTGAAGGCAGTCTCAAATGGCACCAGATGTCTAGATTTGGGCAATTGTGTCTATCAGTGTTCCTATCAATACTTTCATTTCAAATACCTTCACTTAAAGTTGTGCACCTGGATCTGAATCATGCCTAATAAATCTGAATTGGAATTGAGATATGAAACAAGATGTCCTGACTCCCAACCATGAACTCTAACTGAATTAGGGTTAAACTGTATTCTTTTAGGAAGTTGGTTGCCAATATTCTTTATTCCTGAGCCTCCTGAGTTGATTGTACTTACTTTAGGTGGGGGTGGAAACATAATAAACAGGAAATATTTATTTAAGCTAAACTTAATAAATCTGAAGATTTTGTTCATCTGCTGCTGAAACTGCATCTGGAGACAATTCATATATGTACAAAGTCACATTCAGGAGCTTGTGAGGACCCATGTACCTGAAAATGTGCAGGTTAACATACAAATACATGTCAGGATCTGTGTGCTTCAATGGTTATTAAAGGGACCTCTAATTCCACAGCTTAATAATTTTGTGAAACTTCAGTACTGAACACCAAAAAAAGGAAGCTGGAAGAGGCATTTGCAGGGTAATTGGTACATATCTTACGCATGCTTTTCACCAGCTGACAGGAGATGTTAGTTATTATCGGATGTTCAAGGCTACTCAGGGGAATTATTCCTAAGGGAGAAGACAAGCAAGAGGAGGAGAACACGAGGCGCATGGACCCTCCATAAATTGTTATTTTAGCTGTTCATATATTTTATTCATGTTGCAGAGGGGAAGTAAGGAAGACTTTTGGAAGTCTTCCTTAGTCCTAGGAAGACTAGGACAACTAAGGAAGATTCCACAGTACCTCATACCTTAATGGTAAATCCTTAGTGGAGCCTCCATGCACTGAGGATTGGACTAGGATGGAGGGTTGGATCCAGCATGGCTAAGAGTAGGAGTTAAACAGTTTGAGTTAATGTTTTGGTTTAACCCTGGAAGACAGCTAAGTCTCACGCAGCTGCTCACTCACTCCCCCGCAGTGGGATGGGTAAAAGTGAGAAAATTTGTGAGTTGAGATAAAGACAGTCAAAAGCAAAGACTGTGCTTTCAAGCAGAGCAAAATAAGGAGTTCATTCACTACTTCCCATCAGCAGGCAGATGTTGAGCTATTTCCAGGAAAGCAGGGCTCCATCACCTACAACCATTACTTGGAAAGACCAACACTATAACTCTGAACATCCCCCACCCTTTCTTCTTCTTCCCCCAGCTTTTATTGCTGAGCATGGCATCATATGGTATGGGATATCTCTTTGGTCAGTTGGGGTCAGCTCTTCCAACTGTGTCCTCTCCCAACTTCTTTTGCACACCCAGCCTACTCACTGGTGGGGCAGAATGAGAAGCACAAAAGGCCTTGACTCTGTGGAAGCACTGCTCAGCAGTGACTAGAACATCTGTGTGTAATCAACACTGTTTTGGTCACAAATCCAAAACACAGCACCATACCAGCTACTATGAAGACAATTAACTCTATCCCAGCCAAAACCAGTAGAGCTAAGAAGCTATCCTCTCTGTCTGAATACTGACAAATTTGTGTCAGTTCTATAGGTCCATATGTGTTCTCAGTAACTTCATAGCTGAGCATCTCTCAGATGCATGTTAAGCCATCAGAGAAGCTTTCGTTACTAGCCAGCTGTAGGAAGCAGGTGAATGTCCAAACAGTAAGTGCTTTCATCTGTGGTCATTTTTGAATGGGCTTAGCACTGTGTGTGTCCAGTACAGAAGTAGATGGAAGGAAGTTGACTTGCGCAGGAAACAGAAAGATCCAAATATGTTCATGGGCATTTGAAATGCGCCAACCAGAGGATTTATGGGGGTAGAACAGAAAAGAAACAGAAAAATATTGGTCATGTCAATGCAACCTCAAAACATCAGGAAGCATCAGGAAATTTCATGTTGTGCATAATTCTTCTCCTTCCCACCATCACAAACACTGATAATGTCCTCAGTGTTGTCCAAAAATTGTATGAAAACTGGGCATGGGCCCATGGAGATTATAATTAGAAAAGTCATGAAAAGAAAGAGAGAATGCTGACATTTATTGCAAGAGTAATACTAATTCAAAATCCAAGGGTGGTTTGGTGAAGCAGTTCTGGGAGTTAATGGTACATGATGCTGTTAATAACTTCTTCATCTCTTGTTTAACTCAAGCGAGATGAGTAACACCCTATAAAAACTCATTCATAGGAACATGATCTGTGACTGGTTCTTCCCTTGGTGCAAAAGAGGACAGGGAGCCAAAATTTATGTAATAGGCCTTTGACATCCCTAATATCCATAATTCACTATCCCAACTCCTGTTCCCTGAATTGTACACATGTACACAAAACACATGAAAAATAATACTTAATTTTAGAGATGGAGAACTGAGGTTCAAAGGCCATATCTGTACTAGTAAATTGAACATTTCCAGCACACACTCTGCCGAAGCCATCTGGCATTGTCTGGATGTGACTCTGCAATTAAACTCTCCTAGCCTCCAGAGTAAGGTGATCACACCCAAACTGCCCACTGGGAATGGTCCATAGCTCATGCTAACTCCTAAAATATATCCAGGAATTGACTATGAAGGGTCTTAGTTCACTGGTCTAAGCTACACTGACAGCAGTTCCAGTACCACCATGGTTATGGCCACCACAGATGCAGTGACAGGTGCATGAGATGATTTCTTCACTTCCAGATAAGAAGCATCAACAGCAGTTCTAGGATCTGAACTTGACTGTTTAGGAATAGTTTTAGTCATGAGACTACTTCCTTGTCCCAGAGTTCAGCCCTGCATAGCTCTTGTCTTTACCTCTTCTCTGTTGCACCTGATGTCTACCACTATGCATGCCTTAACCACCCTTCCTAAATACAGCCGTTTATACACTTCTGCCACTCTCTTGGGTTGTTTTCCGTAGGTCAGCACTGGCTAGGTGAAGCTCCAAGTTCAGCAGCCAGCTTCAGTGCCACCACTTTGGACCTTTCTGAACATGTTCTTCAGATTTCCAGGCTCAGTTCTGCACCTCCCAGTGCTTTGAGGCCAACAGTCAATTTGGGCAGGGACAAATGTTCACATCTTTGTCAGATCTACAGCTGTGCTCAGAATCACTCCACATAACCCCTAAAAGTTTTGCTGCCACTTAATCTCTTCCCCAGCTCTTTCACTGTGCCTCTCATACTTACTTGGATTTGTTTGACTTACTTAAACTCTTTTTTACTTACTTCTGGCTGTTCTACACACAGTTTATGTACCAATTTAACTAAATCAGTTTAGAAACCAATTTAGTTAAATCAGTACAAACCCCTTGGGTAGAACCAGATGGAGAATACCTTTAATTGATTTAATGTCAGTCAGGGTTTTTTTAGTTGATATGCCCTATTTTCTTGTTGATGTGTATCAGCAATACCCACCATCAACACGAACATGGTCTCTCACATCTGTGAAAGAGGGAATTTGCCCATGAGAAAATAGGTCCATTTATGTTCCCAAGGTATTTGAATAAGGCCTCGGTTTTGTCTTTTGCTCCTCCCACTCCTGGTGAGTAGCTGCCTTCTATGCTTAAAATAGTCCATATTTTTGTAATATAATGATTCATTTGAAGAGGTGAGAGGAGCAGAAGGCTCTGGAGAAATGTAATGGGATAGAAAGCCAACACTATAAATACAGTGCATGTCACTAGTGACTTGGAATCTGTAACTATTCTTTGAATAGAAAAGGCTTGAAAAATTAGTCCATTTCACCCTTTCCCATTTTATAAACCGTTACCTTAGCCTGGCTGAGAAGGGAGCCTAGGATGGAACGTACAATGTGGCTGAGATGTCCTTCCTGCACGTTCTTCCTGAGCAGAGGCTGAAAGAAACTGGAGTGGGAAAGGAATCCACCATGCTGCCCATGTCCCACCTGCAGACAGAGACCTTTGTACCCCATGTTCTCTCCCTCATGGATGCTACATTGTTGTTTATGTGGGGACAGTAAGCAAAATAACTCCAGATTAATTGAAGGTGGGGATTTAAATTGCATTCAGTTGGACATAATTCTAAAGGAGCCTAAACTCTGTCTTGCTTAATCCAATGTCAAACTGAATGAAGCAAAACTGAATTAAAGCCACTATAATTCTGAATGAGAGAGTCCACACGGTGTTTTAATTTAGTTGAACTAAACCACTTCAAAAATTAATTCAGATTAATTTTCCTCAGTATCCCTGAGCAGATTTGCAAAGCTGCCTGAGGGAGTTGGGAGCAATTTCCCTGTATATGGAAATTGAACGAAATAGGCTCCAGTCCAATGGCAACTCCACAATAGCGCCTTGTGTGAGCACTGTTCTCCCGGTATGAAATAGAGAATCGTTTCAGATTATCTGTTGTGCTCTACGCTCTCATCCTGTCTTCCTTCACAATAATTTCCGTAATCTCAACAACATGAGAATTGAAGCATGAGATATCTAAATCACATACTAAATTCTTATACACAAAATTAAATGACAACATGGAATAGCATTATAGGTTCTAGTATTTTTTATGGGAAGCATTCCTTCCAAAATGAAAATAAACATGCTTTCACCCTAGTCTGAAGGGTTTTGAATTTCAGTATATCTAGGGCTAATTGGAACCCTGCAAACCAGTCACAGTCAAACTGAAACTCTTCAGTTTAACTTACATTGAACTAAATGTAGTGAGACAAGTATGTGTAAAAAAAAAATCCAACTGACTTTAAAAAGTTGCAATACTGTTTTTTATTATTGCAAGAGAGAGTTTGGATATATTCTCCAAAGAAATAGTATGTTGACAGTATAATTTTCTTTGCATATAATGTTGCAGTTAAGTTCATGTTTTTATTTCAGTTATATTTCTTCCTGATTTCTTAAATTTTTTTCTCTTTTCCTTCTTTTATTCTTTTTTTAGAGATAATGAATAATAACTTTGGAAACTTCTGTGTGTTTTTTGCATCTAATTTTTATAGTGGAAAAAGGTTTTGGCTTTATTTTTCTCAGGATATAAAGAAATGAATCCTTTTTGAGAAAACTAAGCTATTTAAACTTTTGGGGATAAACTTAGACAATGGCCTATAAAAATCCTAAAGCATGTGAAAAACAATGATCAGCATTTTGTACTAACACAGTGCTGCAACTTGTGAACTCATGATAGCATTCTTACTTTGAGGCAGCCAGTTTCAGAAAATCAATAATCATGCAGTAGCTCCTGCAGAGGGACTTGCAGGCACAAAACAGACTTTTTTTGCCATTGGGAAACAGATTTTACCGCTGAACATCTCCACTAAAGATAATGACTTCAGGTCATAGTCATCAATGACTCACGTGAAAGTATTTCTTGCATTTTCTTCATCACTCCTTTCTCTTAGCATCTTTATTTTCCTTTGTGCATTGTGCGAAATGGTCATATTTAACGTACACAGGTTTCAGATGCCTCTTGCAATCTGGATGAGAAAAAGCAGCATGTTCTGCTTAGATCATCTGGAGGGACAGTTGTGAGAGAGATTGTACAGAAGGGAGCTTGTTACAGCAAATAAACTAATATTAGAGTGTCAATTCTTCTAATCTATTCATTATCTCTTTCTGAGACCTAGCTGTTAAAGCCATGGGTGGAAAACTGTCTCGTTTTTGTTGAACGTCCTGTTGGTGGCAGCAGTTACAGTACATTTAATACATCAGCAAAAGTAAGAGCTTATTCTGGCCAGGTAGCCCCAACATCCTGTTTACAGGCAAACAGGTGATCTTGGGTGACGATCTCCCAAAAGCTGATGACCTTGCTGTGGCTTCAGCAAGGAAAACCAAGGAAAGGAGAGGAAAAAAGCTCCAAAGCCAAAAACTGTGTTCCAGGAGCACTGCAAGACAAAAACTGTATGAGAGCAAGAGCTGGGAAAGCTGTGCAAGTAAGAGAGAAAGTTGAGTCTGCATGGCTGGGGCACTGAGCACTGAAAATGTGGAGGGAGAAAGGGAGGGAGGCAAGGATGGGGACAGGGATCACCGAGTTTAGTGATTAAGAAGGAGAGTCGAAAGCTCACTGTTTTCTAAGTCATTTGCTTGTTGTGTGCCTCATGAGGATGAAGAGGAAGAGAACAGAGAAAACAAATTGGAGATGGACAGTAACATCTGAAGAAGAGCGGCACAGTTTTCTAATCAGAACAAAATAATTAAATCCCTTCCTCTTATCTCTCTTTGAAGCAGACAAAAAAGAACTCATGGACCATGAGTAAAATCTCCTTTCATCCTTCACGTTTTTCTTGAGAGATCAGGTTTTACGGTGGAGGTAGTCTAGAAACCGAATTTTCCTTACTTTGCTGTTGATTTCAAGCGTTTCTGGTTTTAGCTGCCCAACTGGAGTCACTCTCAAGAGTGGCTGCCTTTTCCAGGATTCGTTGTGGACAGCCACTCTGGAAGTGCAGTATCTTAAAGTTAGGTGGTCATAGAATTACTGAAGCTGAGGAAGTTCCTGAAAATGATGGATAGATGGAGAGGAACATTTTACCAGGGCCTGTAGTGATCGGACAAGGGGTAACAATTTTAAACTGAAATAGGGTAGGTTTAGATTGGACATAAGGAAGAAATTCTTTATGATGATGGTGGTGAGACACTGGAACAGGTTCTCCAGAGAAGCTGTTGATGCCCGGTCCCTGGAGGTGTTCAAGGCCAGGTTGGACGGGACATTGAGCAACCTGGTCTAGTGAAGTCCCTGCCCATAACAGGGGGGTTGGAACTACATGATCTTTGAAGGACCTTTCCAACGCAAACCATTCTATGATTCTATGGTTCTATCATCTATAACATAAACATAACAGAATTTGACTTAAAGGAAATAATTAGTTACTGCATGTCCCTCCTGCTAATTTAGAGTCAGACATTTCAACCATTTCCTTTTGCTTTATTCGCCTCATTCATTTTAAAAGGAGACCAGTAGTCCAGCTCCAAATTTTTCTGGCATAAAGACATCTTTCATCATTTCCTCTCTGAGGCCTGGGACGTTCCTGTCCAATGGAGAGACCAGAGGGGGTATGGATAAAGAGATTGGAGGAACAAACAGAGAATCTTGTATTGCAGGCACAGTTATGTGATAGTCTACACCGTTTTATGGATTAGGAGTGGATCCTGATACTTTATTGCGCTGCTGAGAAATCTTCCTGTATATCTTTAAAAGGATTTCTGATGCCATTTTCTGCCTTGTGGGGGTAAGAGTTTGTATGCTGAGGACAGTACTGAGCTCTGGAAGAGAGAATGGGAAGGTATTTTGTACCTACAAGTTGCAAATCCTTTTGCGCAGCAAGCACTCAGTGCAAGCTGTGTAAACTCACTTTTCTTAAACAAACATTCTGGAAAGCAAAGATTTTTTCAACATTTTCAGGGAGCCCCCAAGCTCCCACTGCCAGCTAGCAAAGCTGGATTGTCTCCCTTACAGGCAGCAGTAAAGTTCCTTGGAAGAAAATGAGAAGAGAAGAAAACAAAACAGACAAACCTCAAAGTCCCCAAGGGAATGAACAGAAATAAACACAGTCAATGTGGAAATCATTGTTGATTCCTGCCATCAGATTCTCACTCCGTTTGACCTCAGGAACTGCACTGACATGTACCAGAGGGCAGGGAGTAGGAAAAAAAGGTAGGACACATGACATGTGCAGCAGGCAAAACTGATGTGTTTTTAAGAAGCACTGTGCCTTGAAGTTGTTAATATAAACCACCTTCCAGTAGTTATACTTAGCTATTATCTAGATAAGCAATAGTAGTGGAATTTCTTCTAGTGTGTAAAGCCTTTAGTAAACCAGGAACTTAAGGGAACATCCATGCTTTTTCACTCAGTGACCTTAACTACGCCTTGATAAATTACTAGACATCTATGGCCCCAGATTGCAGATAGTTACTCAACTTTGATAGAACTATCAAATTAAGACTCAGATTAATGTCGTCAAACTTTGTCTGTCTTAAGCTCAAGCATCTGATCTAGGCTCATTCCCAAAGAGGACAGAGGTATCTCCAGTAGGCAATCTATGTCAGCCGTGATTGACATCTGTCTCAGGAAAGGAAAACTGACACCAGAAGCAACTGTAGTTGCCATTATTTGGTTGTTGTCTGATTCAAGGGTGCATTCTTCTTCCCCCACACCCTGCCCCAGCTATTTCACTTTGTATAGCCTCATTAATACACGACACCATGCCTTACAGAATTCAGATTGCTCTCTCCTCCCTTTCTAATTCCGTGCTGCATCTCCCACAACATTTGCTGACAAAGGACTGCCATTTGCCACTTCTTTGCTTTTCCATGAGAGGAGATTGCAGTGCATTCAGAGATGCAGCTCAATCTGTAATCACCAGAGAAAGAGAAGAAGGGACATCTAATTAAATTTTGAAAGGCAGCAAGTCTGTATTTGCAAAGCAAAATACTTCAGTTTTCAAGTTTTCCTGAAAAATTGGTGTTTTCCAAAGGTCAGGAAAAATATTTGTCCAGCTTTACCAAGAACATATATGAAAGTTTCAAATGCCAAAGTGTGGGTCAAGGCACATAGGCATTCTTCTGTCTTAAACAAGCAGCTAAATGGATGAACTGAGAAGAGGAGCATCATCTGTCCCATTAGCCATCAGCTGCTTAGTGCCCTAGGCAAAGACAACATATTGGACGACTTTGTTATATTTTCTTTTTCACTTGGCTAGTTCTGTTTGAGTCAGTGGTTCAGACTAATTACTAGAAAATAAATAATAAAATATGTAAGAGCCTCAGCAGGAGTGAATCTCTCTGCATACAGAAAGAACCAGTTCAGATCTCACCAAACTCACCACAGAGCCAGGAAATTTAGCAATAAAATTTACAGGAACAACAAACATGTACTTAACTTCATTCTATTTTTGTTCATTTAGCCAATGTCTGGACATCTTGACTGTTACCACCTTCAATTTCAAAGCACACAAGGTAGTGGTTGGTGTGCTGTCTTGGGTTTCATTTTCTTGTTTTTCCACAAGCGGTAGAATGTTACTATGATGGCGGAAGAACTAAAGATATTCAAACCTAAATTATCCCCACTGAAATGAGCGATGGCATTAAACTTGGTTAGCTTCAGTTTGTGTTTAAAATTAGGATGTCAGAACAAATGTTTCCTCGAACACCTCTTTATGGTCAATGGAAAGAAACGGGCACTTTCTGAGAGCAATTTGTCTAAACTATCTTTGATACATATTGTAAAAGGGGTTCAGTCATCCTCTCCAAGTACCTTTACTTCTCATTATTGATTTTAGAAGAAACCCCAGACATTAAAATTCTAATTTAAACACCACAATTATCTGGTTTTTCAATTACGTAAAGAAATCTATGTGTCCAGAGTTTAAGGAAGACAATATTTTGAAGTAAGATTTTAATGCTTGAGGCATTGGTTCAAGCCTGACACCCATTAACATCTGAAAAAACAGTGGGATTCACCTCTTGTCACCCTATACTGCAGGCAGCTACGACTGAGAGGGGCAGCTAAGGCTCTCCTCATATGCAGTGCAGAAAAATAAGTGTGATTCATCTGATGTATTCTAGAGGTACTTTAGAACAGAAGGAAATACAAGCTCTTCCTTCTCTCCATTGACTCTCAAGGCACTTGGGATATAGCTAGAGTCAGGCACAGATGTCCTATCTGCAGAAACATACCTGTGGGCAGATCAATCCCACCTGATGGTGCTGTTTATGACTTAACCATTTCCTTCTACCTCAAAGCTCCTGGTGGAACTCCAGGAGTGTAAATTCAGGTTGAATTCAGGTTCCGTCTTCTGTTCCCCATAAGAAGTTGGAAGGAATCTTGATTGCTGACTATGATGAACCCATAAAAGTATGACTCAAGCAGAAAAAACAGCTTCAGAAATTGAGAGCTTCTCTCTGCTGTTCCAACTACCTGCAGTTAAAACATTATTTGAACTGCTTATTTTTTTCTTTTTTAATAGCTATGTATTTCACCTTTGTCAGAAATGCCATTAAATAAGATGCTCTTGGCACCATTACAGTAGCTTCGAAGATACTGTTGTAAGAGCTCCTGAGCTTGTGTGGTACACCTCAGAGCACAATGTCTCTCCATTTTCATCCCTGTTCCAATATTTCTAGGAGTCTGCAATGAATAGGCAGTGGAATAAATTCAGGTAAATGCTGGTTATTGAAGTATCTGGATGTCATGGTTTAGCCCCAGCCGGCAGCTAAGCCCCACGCAGCTGCTCACTCCCCCTCACTCGTGGGATGGGGGAGAGAATTGGAAGAGTGAAAGAGAGGAAACTCATGGTTTGAGATAAAGACAGTTTAACAGGCAAAGCAAAAGCTGCACACGCAATCAAAACAGGGAATTCATTCCCCACTCCCCACGGGCAGGCGGGGGTTCAGCCATCCCCAGGGAAGCAGGGCTGCATCACGTGTAATGGTTTATTGGGAAGACAAACACCATCACTCCCAACGTCCCTCCACCCCTTCCTTCTTCTTCGTCCCAGCTTTATATACTGAGCATGATGTCATATGGTCTGGAATACCCCTTTGGCCAGCCTGGGTCAGCTGTCCTGGCTGTGTCCCCCCCCCAGCTCCCCGTGCCCCCCCACCTGCTCACTGGCAGGGCAGCACGAGAAGCTGGACTGTCCTTGACTGCTCAGCAACAACCCAAAACATCAGCACGTTATCAGCATTTTCTCATCCCAAATCCAAAACACAGCCTCACACAAGTGTCTGTGAAGAAAATTAACTCTATCCCAGCTGAAACCAGGACACTGGAAAAGTTATCAATGATGTCACAGTAAGTGTCAGAAATGAGAGCTTTGGGAAATTTGCAGTGGGACATATTTATCATTTGATGTGTAGAAAAGGAGCTTAATCTATATATTTATTGGAGAGAATGGGTCATATTTGGGACAAAATGCAATTAAACAAAGGTTCAGTAAATAATGGATAAACTGATAAACCAATGCTACCTTTCTTTCACTTTATGATGATGGGCTACATCCAGTTCCTGTTGTTTTTGTTGATGTCTTTGTTTTCGTGGATGTTCAACACTGCTTAAACAATGTAAGTAACTCTTTTATTTGTGTCTGTGCTACAGCTTTCCCAGCAGAATCTTATGCCTCTCCCCACTTACACTCGATTTCTAAATATGGAGACTAAATTAAAAATTGAATGGTTGTGATGGCTCATGACTCATTGCCTACCTGATACAAGCCATAAATCCAATAAGAGTAGGCAGTATGCCAGTATATACCCAATGCTGTTGATCTCTTCCAAACATAGGTGTAACCAAGAGCTTGGCCCTACCATCATAAAAGTAACAGGACTAAGTAATAAGGAGGGTGTTGATTTGGGCATCTTGGCCAAGTGCCACCTGATCACAAGCCTCTGGTTTACTAAATGAGTTAGTACCAAGCTGCTCACTAGGAACAGGCTGATGTGATTTTCAGCAGGGAAAATTATATGAAGGAAGATTTTGAGGGAATTAACCAGAAATTTGAGTGATTAACCAGAATATTAGAAATAAGGTATTTAATGGAACTGAGACATAGTAATGGCGGGGAACATTGTCTCCAAGGACGAGGACAAGGCTGAGGTACTTAATGTCTTCTTTGCCTCAGTCTTTAATAGCCAGTCCAGGTATCCACAGGGTATTCACCCCCCTGAGCTGGAAGATGGGGATGAAGAGCACAATAATCTGCCCATAATCCAGGAGGAAGCAGTTAAGGACATGTTAAACCACCTGGACACCCACAAGTCTATGAGACCTGATGAGATCCACCCAAGAGTACTGAGGGAGCTGGCGGAGGAGCTTGCCAAGCCAGTCTCCATCATTATCATCAGTTCTGGTTAACAGAGGAGGTCCCAGAAGACTGGAGGCTTGCCAATGCGACACCCATCTACAAGAAATGCCGGAAGGAGGATCCTGGGAACTACAGGCCTGTCAGCCTGACCTCCATACTGGGGAAGATCATGGAGCGGTTCGTCTTGAGGGTGCTCACAGGGCATGTGCAGGACAACCAAGGGATCAGGCCCAGCCAGCATGGGTTCATGAAAGGCAGGTCCTGCTTGACCAACCTGATCTCCTTCTATGACCAGGTGACCCGCCTAGTGGATGAGGGAAAGACTGTGGATGTTGTCTACCCGGACTTTAGTAAAGCCTTTGACAGCATCTCCCACAGCATTCTCCTGGAGAAACTGGCGGCTCGTGGCTTAGACAGGTTTACTCTTCGCTAGGTGAGGAACTGGCTGGATGGCCGAGCCCAGAGAGTTGTGGTGAACGGCGTTAAATCCGGCTGGTGGCCAGTCACAAGTGGTGTTCCCCAGGGCTCGGTTCTGGGGCTGGTCTTGTTCAATATCTTTATTGATGATCTGGATGAGGGGATCGAGTGCTCCCTCAGTAAGTTTGCAGATGACACCAAGTTGGGTAGGAGTGTTGATCTGCTGGAGGGTAGGAGGGTTCTGCAGAGGGATCTGGACAGGCTGGATCGATGGGCAGAGGTCAACTGTACGAAGTTTAATAAGGCCAAGTGCAGGGTCCTGCACTTCGGCCACAACAACCCCATGCAACGTTCCAGGCTTGGGGAGGAGTGGCTGGAGAGCTGCCCGGCAGAAAAGGACCTGGGGTGCTGGTCGACAGCCGGCTGAACATGAGCCAGCAGTGTGCCCAGGTGGCCAAGGCGGCCAACAGCATCCTGGCCTGTATCAGCACTAGTGTGGCCAGCAGGAGTAGGGAAGTGATCGTGCCCCTGTACTCGGCACTGGTGAGGCCGCACCTTGAATCCTGTGTTCAGTTTTGGGCCCCTCACTACAAGAAGGACGTTGAGGTGCTGGAGCGTGTCCAGAGAAGGGCAACGGAGCTGGTGAAGGGTCTGGAGAAAAGTTTTACGAGGAGCAGCTGAGGGAACTGGGGTTGTTCTGTCTGGAGGAGGCTGAGGGGAGACCTTATTGCTCTCTACAACTACCTGAAAGGGGGTTGTGGCGACGAGGGTGTTGGTCTCTTCTCCCAAGTAACTAGTAATAGGACGAGAAGAAATGGCCTCAAGTTACACCAGGGGAGGTTTAGATTGGATATTAGGAAAAATTTCTTCACCGATAGAGTGGTCAAGCATTGGCACAGGCTGCCCAGGGAGGTGGTGGAGTCGCCATCTCTGGAAGTGTTCAAAAAACGTGTGGATGTGGCGCTTAGGGACATGGTTTAGGGAACATGGTGGCGCTGGATTAATGGTTGGACTTGATGATCTTGAAGGTCCTTTCCAACCTTAGTGATTCTGTGATTCTGTGATTCTGTAATGGAAATTTGCTTTCCAGAACTCGCTTGTGAGGATGTCAACATTTTTTGGTTTTGCTAATGACTGTATTTGCATCCCAGCATTCCTGTGAACCAGGAAAATATGTTTATTTAATTCATTCATATCGAGGACACCATTCAGAAGACTGATAAGCTAATTTATTTCTTTTTCCCACAGTATTGATCCAATTAACAGTATTTTGAGTGGGGTTTTTTTGGGTGTGGTTTTTTTTCTTCAAAAATACAGTTTAAGTTAAAAGTTTTTAACTCAACTATTCATTTCAACACTCAGAAATGTGGGGATTAAAAAAACTGCAAACTGAATTTCTAGTCTTGGAAAAATTTACATATGGCCTTATTGTTATGAACAGTATATATCTTGGGTCAAGAGAGCTGTAAAGACATTCAAATAAGTCTCTCTCAGACTCATACCTTAGTGTATGAATGAATCATCGGAAGCTAAGATTGGTTAGTCAGTGTCCTGGTTTCAGCCAGGGTAGAGTTAATTTTCTTCATAGAAGCTAGCGTGAGGCTATGTTTTGGATTTGGGATGAGAAAATGTTGATAAGGTGCTGATGTTTTGAGTTGTTGCTAAGTAGTCAAGGACAGTCCAGCTTCTCATGCTGGCCTGCAGCGAGCAGGCTGGGGGTGCACGGGAAGCTGGGAGGGGACACAGCTGGGACAGCTGACCCAGGCTGGCCAAAGAGATATTCCATACCATATAACGTCATGCTCGGTATATAAAGCTGGAACAAAGAAGAAGGAAGGGGTGGAGGGACGTTCGGAGTTATGGCGTCTGTCTTCCCAAGAAACCATTACGCGTGACGGAGCCCTGCTTCCCTGGAGATGGCTGAACACCTGCCTGCCCATGGGGAGTGGTGAACAAATTCCTTGTTTTGCTTTGCTTGCGTGCACGGCTTTTGCTTTACTTATTAAACTGTCTTTATCTCAAACCATGAGTTTCCTCACTTTTACTCTTCCAATTCTCTCCCCTGTGCCACCGTGGGGGAGTGAGCGAGCGGCTGCGTGGTGCGTAGTTGCTGGCTGGGGCTAAACCACGACAGTCAGTCTTATCTGAATCAGAATTGTTTTCTTACTCAAATCTAATGCATTTCAGATAGTGATATTAACAGCTTCTAAAAATGTTTATGGAAGTCACATGATACTTCAGTAAATATATATTCCTAGTGATTTTTTAAGTTAATTTCATCTTGTTTCTTAATCTTATTTGTATGGTCTCAAATAAAAATTAGATCATATTTAGAGGATTAGATATTAACAAGTGTTGCCCTTACTCAAAGCTGCTTGGTAACAGAGAACTGAAGTTTATTATATGATATTTCCATTAAAATATATCTTTCAATGAAAAATTAAAATCTCATTTAATCTGTGTATTTATTTTCTTAAAAATAAGGAAAGTGTATATGTAAAAATGACCAACACAGTTGAAAGACAGGGAGAAGGAAACAGAGAGAGGTGAACTTCCACATTTAGATTTTTCATTTTTGAAAATAGGTGATTCCACTTTTAACATCTTCTTAATCATCTCACTTAAGGTTTAATTTTCATCCAAATCATTCAAATCTGGATGTATACACATGAGAAATCAATGTAATAAAGACAAGGATGATGATAAAACTTCCAGTCTTTGCATTCAACGAGGATTCTATTATATGAAGTCATCAGTCATCAAAACAAAACCCAACCCAAAAAGTGTCTGATTTGCAAAGCTTTTCATCCATGTTTGGCACATGAGACTGTCAAGTGGAGACAGGGAAGTAGCAAGAGACAATGAGACAGTTTTGGCCACTGGGGCTGTATTTCTACCAGTAAGCTAAACTTTAGGTGCTTGACTGGTATTCCCACATAGTCATCTTAGATTCCAGTTATAATCACTGAGAAAAGTACTGTCAGATAACAATTTAGCCCAGGCTAGTTGTGCACCACTCTCCGGAGAAGCCTACCTCTTTCCATGGATTACAGAAGGAGCCTAAGGCAACTAAGCATCTAACACAGGAACCACAGTTAAGCTAAATGAACGAGGACCATGATAGCCTGCACGCCAGTAAGCCATGGTCTTTGAGGGCTTAGTCCTGTCACTGTCATCAGAATCAATTATATTCCTGAATAAATCAATTAAATGCTGGTTAACCCCAATAGAAAGAGAGAAAAAGGTCCTTTGTGAGAAGGAGACTGGAATTAAGTTTTTTTCCGCAGGAAAATCATGGCTGGACTCCAAGATGTTTTATAAGTCTGATTTGTTTTTCCTTGCGTGTTCTTCTGGTACATTCATTTGCTTATTTGTTTAACGAATCTGGTGCTGGTGAGAGATGCTGAATTGATGCCTTGGGGACAACAAAGTCTTTTATTTGTCCCCAGGCATGTTATACCCATGCTTCACAACCACGTGTCTTCCATCAGACCTGAAAGGACCACCTTTAAGGGTGCAAAAGTAGTTTAGTTTCCCGGGCCTTTTCAAACTTGCCCTTTCCTCTGGATCTAGCAGCAAGGGACAGAGGGTCATTAGCGCTTATTTTTATAGACAAGGGCACACTGTCAAGAGTTTCATTTCACATCCAAAGCTTGCTCATAAATTTTGTTGGCCTTGAAATCTCACAATAGCAGGCTTTTTTTTTTTAAGGCAAGTGCTGGTTAGGCTAGCAGTACTGTTTCTCTCAGAGTCTTTTCTGACCCTATTTCAGTTCAGGAAATTATAAAGGCCATGGAAATAATAAAAATAAAGAAAAAATAAAATATAAATGGCAAGAATGTTAAAACTCACTCCACAGCTCTCTCTAGATCTCACTTCCTAATACAATTGACTGCAGACCTCAGTCAGAAAATGATTGTATGCCAGGCTTTGCTCTTATCCAGACTCTTTCTTCTCCTTCATTTTTCTGCACGGTTAACTGTCTTGAAGGTGGTTAGCTAAAGTTATCCACTTCTGGGTGTTTCCTTTCACCTTCTTTATCACTTGTGGCAGTGGAAACCTCATGTAACATTCCTGACCTGCAACAGATCATTTTTCAGGCAAAGATTAATATCTCACAACACCCCATCTTTCCCTACCAAGGCCTTGAAAAAGCTTCTGCGTGAGAGAGGGAGTGAGAGAGCAAGGGTGGAGAAAGAGAAAGCGGCAAAGCAAAGAAAGGAGAAAGAGAGAAAAGAAGCTGAACAAGCTTCCCAAACCATCTCTGATGAACTTCAGGAAAAAAATGTATTTTTTATTTTCTTCATCATTGGCTAAATATGGTTGAAACATGGAATATTGTGTTAGCCTGAAGTACCTATGGGATAAAGAGTTTTTCTGAAAGTGGGTCCCAGGCTCTGCTTTGTAAGTTGGATTGATAAAGGGCTTTGATCCTGAGATTTTGAGAGAGTCCCCATCTCATCTGAAGGACAAACTCCCAAGAGTGGGAAGCAGGAGCAGAGTCATAAATGTTTTCCTTCTTGAAGGAAAACAACCTATGCTTCACCAATGTGGATTACCATTCTCTGCGGAGGGTTTTGAAAACAATATCCCAAATCTCATGCTGGTTATGAGGTAAACACGCTCATTATGGGTCTTTTTCAGTAGTTTGGGTTTCTGAGGAACTTCGGATTTTAAGCATATGCTAGTTCCAGCTCTGTCTGTATGAACAGGTCTGAGGGTTTGGGTATCCAGAGCTCCATGGGTAAATCTGCTGTAAGTGATATTTGCAACATCTCATTATTGAAACCGGAAAATCAGAGCTGCTGTGCCTTCCTCTCTTAGTGTACTTCTTTATTGAATGTGTCAGTAAGTATCTCCCATTTTAATATTTGATAAATACAAAAAGATAGGAGTGCTGCAAAATACTCGCTACCACTCATTAACAAATCTAGGGCACCCTCTTCAAATTATCACAGTGCGCCCTTCCTCCACCTTTTCTCTTTCTACCTCACACTAAAAAAAAGACAAACCAGGGTATTTGTTACAGGAAACTGCTGTTATTGCAGTTATTATTATTGTTATTTCTTCCCCCTCCCTCCACCCAGTCAGGAGTGAAAAGCCAAAGGATGGTGAAGAGTAATTTGCTCGGAAAGACAACATTTAGGGTCTTCTGACATGGATGCTGCATTTTTAATGTCCACTCCTCTGAGCATGTTATCATTAAAACTTCATCGTTATAATTTTATTTATTTATTTATTAGCAGCAACGCCACCTCTCCACTCGGCAGCGCTTCCTGCCTTTCCGATCTCAGCAGCGCCTGACCCCATTTCAGTCAATTTTCCATATCCTGCCTGTCTCGTATCCGCTGAGGGAACACACTGATGCTGTGTTTATGCTAATTTTATGCTCTCTGAGTTGTGTCTGTTATTCAAAGCAGTTGAAGCAGTTATTGCCAGTAATCTTATTTCTGCGAGAGCCCCCGGGGCAGAGCAAGCCTCGGAGCCGGTCCTGTAGACCGCGTCAGAGCCATCACAGCCTGCTGGTAAATGGCAGCTCTTTCCTGCAGAATCTGATATCAGTTACTTCGCAAACACAGTAATAAAATGAAACAAATCAGATTTTCAAGTAAATAAACCAGACTTCAATGGCAACAACAATGGTCAGGACAACAGGATTTTAATAAGTGATGTTATATAGGGGAAAATATTGGAGTGCCACATCCCTTCGTCTTCCGGCTCTCCCCCTGCTCCAACACAAAATTAGCTGCATGAACCCCTTGCAGACTGAAAGCAAAATAAAAAATACCACCAGAATGGAATCTGCTCTCCTAGTTGGTAAAAAAGGGCATTCACTGATGGTATGTATTGAAATTCCCCTGCAAAAGTACTCCCAAAGAACCGGGTTGCAGACCTACTTCGTTGGGCAACCGAAGAAAATGAATTGTTATTCCCATTTTTCTACTCTATAATATCCATGGGAAATTGTATGAGAACTTCTGCATTAAGGGACAGGTGGGTGGTAGTTACCGAGAGGAAGATGTTGACTCTACTCGGAAGAGCTGAGCATGATTCATGGTTTTGCCACCGTTTTCTTGGGCACCCTGGGCAAGTAATTTAAGGATAGGTCTTGAAGTGTCCATCACCTTTTCAATAAGGCTCTAAAACAAACTCATCAATTTCCTTGGTGCCTTCCTAAAAGCCAAATTCAGGAGGTAGAAAAGGTATTTTATTCTAAAATAACATTTAGAGAAAAACTCAAAATTCTGCATTTTCCGATAGTCTTGCCTTGAAAAGTATTTAAAATTTTGTCAGAAAGCCAATAGTTGGGAAGAAAAATTGAATTCTGGCCAATTTTTGGTTGCCAAAAATGCAAACCATTTTTCTCATAAGAAACATTTCCTGTAGAACACTCCAATTTAAGAAACATTTTTCAACAAAAAGACATTTCAAATGGAACATTTTCAAGTTTTTCTACTGCCATCAACAGCACTCAGCTTTTATTGTGATGCTTAAGGCCATGTTTTCAGCATATTGTGCTCTTTAGAAACTCGCCCAGTTACATTGAGTCCTCTATAGCAGCAGGAGCTCCCATATATAAATTTATATATGCGTGTGTATATATATCGGTATACATAAATAAAATATAAAATCCTGGATTTAGTCTCTCTATACTGCAATTTCACATCTGTGAAAACTGATTAATAACGTTTCTATTTCATTACCGAAATAATTTTTAAACTTTTCTGAAAGTCTCTGTCTTCCGTTCTGTATGCTAAACTTCCTGAATTAGCGGAAGTTTTACCGCGTTATCACTTTCCTCACATTTTGTAAATCCGATATAAGGATTTGAAACTTTACTTTTTCTTTGAAATCATACAAGACCAATGGAAAGATCCAGATCACCCATGTCCCCCTCCTGGTGCAATCTTGGTGATATATATAACTGTAAATTAAATATGCCCTGACCTTTCGCTGTCCCTGAAGCCAATTCACAACGTTTGGCCGCATCTGTTATAAGAGTTCTTGGCCACTGTGTGGCCCCCCACAAAATTCGTATTGGAAATGATTCCTGGTCTCTCCTGAGCCAAAACCACTCTAATAATTTACTATTATCAGCAGTGGAGTTTCAAGTCCTGGGAATGTTTTCTGGAACTATTTCATTTTATGGCACACACGTAGCCTGTGCTTTCTGGCCTTCCCTGATCCAAAGATGAGCAGAATTTGTGAGGGTATTTTTTCTGGTTTCAGCTGTATTTGGATCAAGCTCTTATGGCAGTAGTAGGCTTCAACAGCCTTCAATCATGCATGTGCAAGGCACAGTGGAAATCAGAAGAGTTACTCAGATCAGTTACAGATCTGTCAGTGGGGTTGATTTTGACTCATCTTCTGTAAATCACATCTGTATATTAACCTTAACTAAGGTTCAAGACCTTGGCTTTTTTCCCATTCCTTGAAGGGCAATTTTTAAGTTAGTCTATGTTGCAGATTTAGCACTCATCTAAACAGACTAGAAAAACACAGAAGAGCTGGGTTAAATGTCTAAAAGAGGTGAAGCCCAGGAGAGCTCTTCCTTGACAGCCCAGGCCAGGATTTCACCACCACCCTCCTAGTTCAGCTGCCCCTTGAATCTGGCCCATACGGTACCGTTGCCTGGGCTAGAGATCTTGACGGATCCGATTGCTGCTAAATAATTTCCTCCCTCTAGGGGTGAGTCTCATTTGTACAATGTGCCACGAAGAAGAGAGGCCAAAACCAGCACTGGAATTAAGCACAGTATAGCTGTTCACATCCTGAAGCAGACTGCAGGACCAAACGCATCTATTAATGGAGCCACACTACCTCCTAAAAAGCTGTACTTGCTGCTAACTTGGACAGCACTGGTACATTCAGGAGACAAAATATTTTTATCCCTAACTGTTCCTAAACTACTGTAAACGGCAAATAAGTAAGAGTAGCAATGAGAACATTTTTTGCAGGGATGGAAACAAGTGGCTTTTTTTTTCCCCACTGGATTATTTTCT
Organism: Phaethon aethereus; assembly: GCF_964289735.1. Classification (NCBI taxonomy): domain Eukaryota; kingdom Metazoa; phylum Chordata; class Aves; order Phaethontiformes; family Phaethontidae; genus Phaethon; species Phaethon aethereus. The sequence continues at coordinate 4,471,390 of NC_138576.1, read as the reverse complement.
CTACAGGCTTTCTATTCTTCTTCCACATGCGTTTTAGATCTCTTCCAATGGAAACTTGGGCACTCCAAACAGAACAATTTTCTATAAAAATATTCAACTTTTTTCTAAAGCATAAGCTTTTTTAAAAAGTATGATCATCAATTTAGTTTTATTCCATAATAACAAAAATGTTTAGAAAAATGTTTTTTTGACAATATTTCCAAATGAAAATAATATATCCCCTTTAGGGTGAGAGTGTTGGGTGGGAGTGTTGATCTGCTGGAGGGCAGGAGGGCTCTGCAGAGGGATCTGGACAGGCTGGATCGATGGGCAGAGGCCAACTGTATGAGGTTCAATAAGGCCAAGTGCCGGGTCCTGCACTTGGGTCACAACAACCCCATGCAACGCTCCAGGCTTGGGGAGGAGTGGCTGGAGAGCTGCCCGGCAGAAAAGGACCTGGGGGTGCTGGTCGACAGCCGGCTGAACATGAGCCAGCAGTGTGTCCAGGTGGCCAAGAAGGCCAACAGCGTCCTGGCCTGTATCAGGAATAGTGTGGCCAGCAGGAGCAGGGAAGTGATCGTGCCCCTGTACTCGGCACTGGTGAGGCCGCAGCTTGAATCCTGTGTTCAGTTTTGGACCCCTCACTCCAAGAAGGACGTTGAGGTGCTGGAGCGTGTCCAGAGAAGGGCAACGGAGCTGGTGAAGGGTCTGGAGAAAAGTTTTACGAGGAGCAGCTGAGGGAACTGGGGTTGTTCTGTCTGGAGGAGGCTGAGGGGAAACCTTATCGCTCTCTACAACTACCTGAAAGGGGGTTGTGGTGAGGTGGGTGTTGGCCTCTTCTCCCAAGTAACTAGTGATAGGACAAGAGGAAATGGCCTCAAGTTGCGCCAGGGGAGGTTTAGATTGGATATTAGGAAAAATTTCTTCACCGATAGAGTGGTCAAGCATTGGAACAGGCTGCCCAGGGAGGTGGTGGAGTCGCCATCTCTGGAAGTGTTCAAAAAACGTGTGGATGTGGCGCTTCTGGACATGGTTTAGGGAACATGGTGGCGCTGGGTTAATGGTTGGACTTGGTGATCTTGAAGGTCCTTTCCAACCTTAGTGATTCTGTGATTCTGTGAGAAGAGAAGCAGAGAGTATTCTGCTTTCTTCTGGACAGATGTTCCTTTCAGTAGTTGCATTTGACATGGAGGTGTTTCTGTATTCATGAAACAAATGTCAGTTGATTGCATTGTTCTATAAACTTCTTAATTCAGAAAAATATTCATAATGTATGTACGTACACATATATATAAATCTAGATTAAAAGTAATTTGATGGACTCCGTCAATGCTATTCCTTCTGAAGTAAATAAAAAAGTTAACCTGACTTTGATAAGAGCAGAATCAGGCCACTTGAACTTAATTAAACTCTCTTTCGTTCACATCATTCTCTTTTACATCATTCCAGAAGGAAGAGGAGTCTGGGAACAAGCATATATGTCTAAGGTCCTTCATCCGTTATTACATTTCTATTTTGGCAATTCATACCATTCATAATGGAATGTAGAAAAAAAATGCTTTCTGAATTTTCTGTTGTTTTTTTTTTTAAATAACATCTACATAAGTAAATACGAATATAAATACAAATACAGTCTAGGCATGTAAGGCTTTGACAATATTTTCAAGTATCCTTTGGCAGGAAACTACTTTTTAATATTAATGGCAAATCACTAGATTTACGATATCCAAAGAAACATAATTCACTGTTTCTTTACATATTTGTTCTACATATTTGGAAACATTTTAGGCTGGGAAGATGAGTATGCACTGCATATTTGATCCAGAATCTGAAGCCTCCAGGAGTGTGTGTGCCTCAACAATTCAAGCTGAGGGTTCCTGTTGTGCAGCATTGAGGAAGGTGGTCACTGGCCATCTGACAGGCAATACCAGGGCAAGTTTTTGGACACTTGGCACCTAAGCTAAGGGACATATCTCCAAACATCTGGAGAAATATATATGAGACATGCTAAGTCATGAAACTGTAGAATGGCACTGATTTATGTTTTTTTCTCCTGCTAATTAAATAAACTTAATAGAGCTGGGCTTCATTAAATTCTTTATTTTCTAGAAAGTGCGGATCCAAGACAATGAAATCTGTCTGAGGATATTCCAGTATTCCACAGGGCTGATTTTTTTTTCAGAATAGTTTTAAGAGATTTAGGCATCGTAAACAAAAGCAAAAGGAGGAAATCAACTTTCTTCTTCATGACACTTATAGACTATTCACTCAGAATTTAATGGGACAAAACTGCAGTTGTGACACAAAGCTGGGGAAGGTTCTACAAAACCTGAACCAGCAGGATAGAGGATCTCAGTGAACCTGGGTTTATTGAGCTGGAGCCAACAGCTGTCAGGATACTCTCTAAACCATCAGGCTTTTCAGGATTTCTCTTTTCTTTTTCCAGACAATATTTAGCTTTTTTTAACTAACAGAAGCAGCACCAGGAAGGGAAAAGAAAGGAGGAAGTCCTACTTAGTTTAACATCCCTAAATTGCCTCTCTAGCTCATGGATAGAAACAGGTGTCTCTCGAGATCCAGAGCAGAATATATGTCTAAGCTCAGTGGGATGAACAATCTCTTGGAGGCCTCCTGTATAGCATCTTCATGCTTCAACCCCAACTTGAGATGTGGAAGAATCTAGTCTCTCCTCTGCCTGATGCTAACCCAAATCTCCCTTTCCTTTCAAGATAAAAAATGAGCTTTGTCGTTTCAAAGAAAAAGGCTAATTTTCCTATTAAGGCTCAGTTCCTTGCTGCATCAAAGATATTACCTTCTTTTAAACAGATGATTTAAATTACATATATTTTCCTTTTTTCATTTAACTCCTTTTATTGTATTATTTATTTCCATGGCAGAAAGGAGGTTTTTGAATGTATCGGTTATTTCTTATTAGAGGGAATGATATGTTATATAACACAGTGACAGGCCAGCCAGATTCACTACTTTCAAAAATTAGTCTCTTATAGCATAGCTGCTTTGTCCCAAAGATATTTAAGCCAATTTTCTTTAAAGAACTTTCTCTGCCATCAATTATGCATGTCCCATCATAATCTAAACTTTCACAACTGGAATAAATAGGCTGAGTTGCACCTCCTTTGGCAACAAAGGAAAAAAATAATGCCCAGGCCTGAAAAGTTATCTCATCCTTTCATATGGAGTCTGGATGAATGTTCCTGGATTGCACAAAAGGACCTCAGTTCTCTCCATTGCACAGACATCATCAGGAGTGTTGGTTATTTCTTTATGAATGAACATGGGAGTCTTAAAAATGAACTTTTCACCTGATCTTTACATCCAAACAGCTGCATATCCTCATTCAGAAACAAGCAGGAAATGAAAAATGCAAAAGATAACCAACCAACTCCTATAGTGGAGCTTTGCTAATGTTAAGAAATGCTAATAACTTAGAGTCAGAGATTTTCTTTTTATTGAATCTAATAAAGATACATCATTTTGTTCACTCTCTTCCTCTTCAAAGTGTTTGCTATTTGGCCTAGACTGAATGCTACTAGTTAGATGATTTTCCAATATTGTTTCCTTCCTTTTTCTCTTCATTTGGCTGGAGGTACAATGATCCAAGCAAGTTGGAGCAGTGAATTCACAAAAAGCAAGTACACCCCTTATTTCTCGCTGATGAAGCAGAGTACACACATGCACACACACATACACATATACATATATGCACATAGACACACTGATTTAAGTCTCAAATACTGTGTTGAAGCATTTCTCCCTCACATATAGGCTTGGGAAGAATTTAGTGCTAAATAAATGCTGCCTCAAACCAGGCAAGATAAAACATAAATCATTGCATTAAAAACCTCTAACAAGTCTATCTGCTTTTTGAAATGACTGGGAGATGAAAGAGAGGAGTCTTATTTAAGAAGGCCCAGCGGAACAGTTCTGCATTTATATAGCTGTTATCAAAAGCAATTCATTTGGAGATCAAATAGACTGACAGATAGGACAAGCAGGGGATCACTACTGCCTTCAGGCAGCCAAAAGCAAGGATGGTTTCCCAGTACCATCACTAATATTGGGTCTAGTCAATGCTGATGTCTATTATGGCTCGCAGTAACAGCCAGCTGAATGCTAATATATACTCCTTAGACTCCAATTCGATGCCGAGTTGTAGCTGAGGGAGTAAATAACACACATCCCTTTCTCTGATTTTCTTTCCTTTTCTTTTTCTGGTAGGAGTACCTGCTTTTGTAATCATTGTATGTCCAGTTTGTATTTACTTCTTAGGAAGGCAATGCTACTGAAGACAAAAGTAAGAGAAGAAAATGGACTTTCCAGGGTTCCGTTAGCAATGTGCTGTGGTGTGTGCATCGGCAGCACCTCTTTTCCTTGTGTGCTGGAGACATGCTGCTGCTTATTTATAGAAAAAGCTCAATGCTGTTTGCTTCTTTCAAAATAAGGTGCAATGCATCAACCCAAGGCTGGCTGCAATTTCTCCAGTGCAATGATACAGCACACCCATATGGAAAACTTATTTTTTCCTCTCCGAAAACACTATCCACTACCACTGGGGTAAGCATAAAGACTGATTCTGATCTTAGCTATCTAAAATATGTTTACAATGCTAAATAAGAAAAAGTGAAGTATTGACCCCTAGTTTTGAGATCAGGTAGCCCAGAAATGGTTTATGTTTGTACAGTTTAGGACTGTGAAACAAAATAAAACTATCATCTAATCCACATTACATCACAGTTACGACTTCTCAGGATCCCACGGATGCCTCTGTGGCCCTAAGACCATAAGGCCCTAAATGGATATTATTTTCTTTTTTTTTTTTCCAATGTGAGGTCTGCCTTATGGCCACAGTGATGTTTTTATTGCATCAAAATGTATGTTGCATGCCTTGGGGTGTAGCGTGAAAGCAATTTAGAATAATGCAGGATATAAATTCTGCGAAGGACACTGTTAGCACATTCCTCCCAAGCAAATGTGGCCATAATTATACACTGAACATCTTATGATGTATCTGAACAAGGGATTTGGGAACCACACAGGCTGGACTTCTTATTGCTCACAGAAATCAATGCTCTACGAGATGCAATTGCCTTGCAAAAATGGGATTTCAACTTTCTGAGTAAAACAAGAAGTCAGAATGAGCAGAAATGCAAGACTTTGGAAGAAGGTGTGAGAGAGAATAGAGTGTATGGGAGTGATGCTTGTAATCAACTTCTTTTCTATATATTATGACTGATTTTGTTTTATTTTATTTATTTTATTTTACATGGTCAGATGCAGCCATCACTGTAAAAAGAGCACTGGAGGCCTGTTGAAGTGGTAATTCAGTGGGTGCTGTAGGAGTAAAGCAAGAAACAGGTAAGCTAGATGATTTTCCAGGAGAAAAGTGTATTGGGAGTTATAGAAAGAGAAGACGACTAAAGAATCAAAAGCAAGAGAAAAAGATGGGGTGGAAAATACGTGAAATGAGGGAAACAGGTAAAAGAAGAAGAAGATATGCCAATTTAGGATTTAGGACTTGATATTAAACAGTTTACACACAATCCTTACCGGTACTGAACCACCATTAAAAATTTGGCCCTTGAGTCCTACACAATGTCCTGCTTCTAGTGCATAGTCCCCTTTTCTTCAGTGCAGAACTACAGATCGAGTGGACCTGGAAAGCGATGGGCAGAGGGTGAAGAGGGAACAAAGTAGCCAGGGAATGACCATTCACTCTCTCCTCCAGTAAAAGGACTAGGAAGTATAAAACAAAAAGATCAAGAGACAAGTCTGAAAATCAAAAAGACTATGTCTTCAAAGAATAATCAGTGAACTATGTACTCATTGCCGTATGATAAGATGACATTTAAAACTTACACAGGTTACAAAAACAGCAGGGCAAATAAATGGCAAGAAATCATCAAGGAACGTTAAATAGAAATGGGGTTCCTCTGAGCTGCAAGGCACAGGAGAGTAGGGGAATATGCCAGGGAAATCTCAATCTTTGCTCTCCTGCTTCTTCCATTATTCCCTTGGCACTCTGGCCACTATTAGTCACTAGGCTAAATGAAACTTTGATGTGGACAAGCCAAATTATTCTTTGTCCTCATCACAAGACGTCTCTTTCCACTTCTCTGCTGGGTCTTACTCTTTGTTCCACAAGCCAACTGCCCTGCAGGTAGTTTTCCTGCAGAGTTCTTGATCTGCTGACTGGATCTGCTGACCTGAGAACCTATTCATGGGTTAGGAAAAAACCCACTGTCAACAAAACAAAGCCAGGGTCCTTCCAGTACAGCTAGCTCCATCGTAAGGAAATGCAGCGCAACACTTGGCTGCCAAACAAGATGGGATGAAATACTAATTATGGTAAGACTTTACAAAAAAGGCTATCTGCCCCCGTGAGAGTCCAACCCTCCAAGCTAGTCTCTCATGGAACAAAAGTAAGTTGTCAGATTTGAATAATTTCCCCGCGTGTAGATAAATCCTCACTTTTCTACATCTCCCCCTTCTTCCTCCTCCCCCTTCTCTTCAGTTTTGCAAACAAGAAAAGAAACACTAGGAGCTATTTCACTGGATAACCATGCAAATGAAACAGGAGATTTAAATGTCTTAGCAAGGAGATCAGAGACACAGTTGGAAACAGCTGTAAGGGGCATTGGAATGATTATAAGGGAACAGGACGAGTGCATTATTTGGCTTGGTGACTTCATTAGTGATATTTGGCATCAGATGCTCAGCTGGTGTAAATCAGGAGAGCTCCCCTGTGACTGCTTACACCCTCTGAGGATTCACTTATTTGTCCTGAATATGGATTTCTGCATTATTCTATTTTATTTTTCTCCACTGCGTTCGTCTCTAGGCAGCATTATAAGAATAGGAATTTAAGTCTTGAGAAGATATTTTGTTAGACAGAACAAAACTCAGGGCATATCTGTTGCCTTGAAGATTCTGTGGTCTTATTACAGACAAAATCTTGAGTTTTCATTCAGCTTGCCTACCAGCAAATTAAATGTAAGGATACAGGATCCTTACACAGCCTAAACCCCTAAATTCCTGGTCTCTTGTCATTCAAAATAATTGTTGAAATGTACCAACTGTGTTTTTTTGTCCATACAGCAATATCAAATACCTGTGTAAAATTAAACAGAAATAGTCACTCATTAATTTTATGGTCTCTCCTAAATATTTCCTGAAATAAAATAAAAATTAAATAGGAGTTTTTCTTCATTTTTATCTTTTTAGCTATTTTTACAACAGATATGTAAATATTGCTCTGTTCCAGAAGCTCAAGACCTGTTTGTACTTTTACTGTTTTTAAAGTAGAGGAATATTTAACAAAAAGTAGAAACATGGTTCCTCCTGAAATACGTTCTCCTTTGATACATTGTTTGTAGACTTCACAATGTGTTCCTTGCTTTTGAATCTAGACCATTCAGTCTTTTTTTTTTTTTTTTTTTGGTGAAGATGAGGAGAAATAAGCAATCGTTTGAGACATCCTGCCTGACACTATATGCCCCAAAATTCAGCCATTTCTGTTGATGGATATGTATCTACAGATGGAATGGGTGAGGAAAGAAAGACAAACCACTTCTTTCCATGCACCCAGTGGACATGCAAACTTCAGAATAAGTAATGAAAGCGATTGTACCTGCATTCAGCAGACAAGATGTCACTGGGAAGATTCCTGTCAATAACAAAAAACTTCCAACTGCTGTCATAAAAGGAGGTGCCCCCACTTTCCCAGTCAAGCCAAGAGTGCAAGTCACAGAGAGCGCATAGTCCACGGCTTCCCCTGCCCACCCATTTGGGTGGAAAGCTATCTAACAGAGGAAGAAATTTTTGTCTGTGAAGTGCTGGAAAACAGACAACTTTAGTCAATGTCCTCAGAAAATATCAGTATTCAGAGGATCATTGAAAGCTTGGGGCATTTGAATTTCCAAAGAAAATTTTAAAACAAAGATGTCTGAGGAAGACAGACAGCCTCTGTGAAGATGCTAAAATGTAGCTGAATATTTAATTATCCATCAGAAAAAGAAAGTTAAAAATTTTGGTCATCCTCATTTAGGGATCTGGCATGGAACATCAGTATCTTCCATAATAAATCTGGTTATCAGGGCAAAGTCAGAAAGGAAAGATCATAGAATCATAAAATCATTTAAGTTGGAAAAGACCCTTAAGATCATTGAGTCCAACCACTAACCTAATGCTGCCAAGTCCACCAGTAAACCATGTCCCTAAGCGCCACATCTACATGTCTTTTAAATACCTCCAGGGATGGTGACTCAACCACTTCCCTGGGCAACCTGTTCCAATGCTTGACAACCCTTTCTGTGGAGAAATTTTTCCTAATATCCTATCTAAACCTCCCCTGGTGCAACTTGAGGCCATTTTCTTTTGTCTTCTTGCTTGTTACTTGGGAGAAGAAACTGATCCCCATCTTGTTACAGCTTCCTTTCAGGTAGTTGTAGAGAGCGATAAGGTCTCCCCTCAGCCTCTTTTTCTCCAGACAAAACACCCCAGGTTCCCTCAGCTGCTCCTCATAAGACTTGTTCTCCAGACCCTTCACCAGCTATATAGATATATGTAATACTGCAAACCTTTCTGCTACAGGGAGATTTAAATAATGTGGATGCTAAGCAGAAGGACTGAAATTCTTTTTAATGCTCTGAAACCCATAATAGCTGGTTTTTTCTGCCCTTCTTTATGCCTATGAGCAAATTGATGCACTTCATCTCTACTTGCGTTGCTCACACCAAACCAGAGTTCATCTGTATCTGTGCAATAATGTGGATATTCTTGTTTGGAAAGCGCATTAGAAAAGCAGAGTTGCATTGTCAGTGCTGAAAGACTGTACAGGGCAGCGTTAAAGTTGTTCTTGACCAGCAGAGCTTGGTACAGACAGCAGAGGTTTTGGCTGTATGGGGTGAATGGGGCTTGTTCCTGATGAATTTTCAAAGTCATCGGTTCATGGAGGTGCAAGTTCAAGAAACATCACTGCAAAGGTCAATATAATTCTACACCAATTGTCACAAACCCCTGATCAGAAGGTGTAACCAGAGGGTATAATAAAGCATGTATTCCTCAAGATGATGGTGCTATTAGAAGGTCCTTCATGGATAAGGTCTAAGGGCTCTTGTTTGTTAGTCCAAACTGAATCTGCATTCACCATTGCAAAGTGCAGAGGAGTCTTTCATGTGGTGCCAGAAATGCAAAATTTTATCTCTATGAATATCTCAGTCAGCTTATGAGCAGGCATGAGCAAGTCCTTTTAATGTACCGTGGCCCATTGTGTGTAAAGAAAATGTCCACATTTGAAGCCCTCAGTGTTTTCATTTCACAAACCACTGTTCACAGGATAACTACAGGCTGGAGCCATGAATCCATTTTGCCTTATTTACATGAATTTTCCACAGAGTCCTTCAGGAGGTATCATACTCAGCACTTCCCAAAGGAAATCATGTGTATAAAATTCATGAAAAATCCTGCTTTCTCTAGAGTATTAGTAGACATCTCTCTATTATGCAACTCAGGAATATTATAAACCAATAAATAAACCTTGAGAAGAAGGATATTTGCCTCACTGAACCAACCATCCTGAGAGGTGTGGGGAGTACATGTGCAGTGGTTTTAAAGGACAGTCTTGTGGTTTGTTTTTTTTATATCTCTGAAATACCCATGGTGATTAAGATCAGAACAGTATTGGCTTAGCCTCTACAGCAATCTTAATACAAGAATATGATTCTAATCTGTAATCATCCTTATAATATGCCTATTTTATTAAGCAATATTAATGAGCCTTATATATGTCATATCTTGGTAGAGCAGAGGAAAGATTTGATGGCTTAATGTGAGTCTTTTCAATTTTTGTCCATTTTAACAGACTAGGACCAGAGCTAATCTGAAAAGCAAGTTTATGTCTGAGCTCAGGCTTTCCAATCTGTCCATTATAGTACTCAATGCAGAATATGCGGTTCTCATAAATTTTACAGACGTGGAAGGTTGTTTGAAGCTGTGTTCTTGGAGTTACTAAACTGTGTTTGTGATCACAGTTTGTATTTCACAGCTGTTTGTACTCCACAGATCTGTGAAGGAGCTAACCTAATGCATGGCTTCAAAAGAGGGCTTGTGTAAACATAAGCAGTAAATTAACCACATTTAGCTTTTAGACCTTATCTAAATCTTCATGTCCAGAGAGTGGACCTCATGGACTTGAGTGGTCTTTGGAGTCATCCCGAAAGCGACACAAGTGGTTGCTGCTACACCCGTTACTTAACATTCCTTCAGAGACGGCATCTAGCACTTCAGTGGAAACATCTCTCACATTGAGCAGAACCTCGTGAGGAGCAAGTCCTGAGATTCATAAGAAAAACATGCCTTAGCTTCATAATACAGTCAGAGCTTTCAAAGATCGCTTACCAAAGTTTTGTAAGATGACATAATCAGGCAGTAAAAACTTAATCGTATAGGATTTTCCTTATTATTAGAGGGTCAAAACAGCTTTGGATAGATAAAGAGGACCGTAAAGTGGTGTCAGAGGTGCTCCTTGCTTCCCTGCTTCCTTTTCACGGCTCTCTCCTGTCTTGCCCTTGCTGCCATGGGATATGGCATTGCCATCCTCAGCACACCTCTTCCAGGGTGAGGGATGAGATCCCATACAGCCTGTCTTCCCTCTTTCCTCTTCTTCTCTCCCCCATCATCCATTTTGCAAGGAGTATCCTCCTTTTGTTCCACAATCCTTCCTGCTCTCCTGGGCTTTCCAGGGCTTTGGGAGAATGAAAAGGGATGGGAAAAGCAGGTGGTATAGGCCACCTTCTGAAAGACAAAAGGAGATTGCTGGGCCAGTCCAGGATCTAGAGGAAATCCTTATGGATCCTGTTGTTCTCTTCTGCCTGCTGTAGAGGGTGATGGTGGGTGAAAAGAAGGACCGCAGAGATCTTTGGGCAGTTTGCCACCCTCTTCAGGTGCTTGGTACTTAAAGCCTCTCAGAGCATAAGTCACAGGACAGCCCTGAGTTCTTTTCTGCTTGACCTACACAGACTTTTTGGGTATCATCTTGTGTGTGGGGGTGGGAAGAAACACTGGAACAAAAACATTTAGTCTTCCAGTGAAAAATGTGGCAAAGACCTCCCACAATTACCCCCTCCCCTACTAACCTATTTGCTGATATCCTCACTCTTAACACCTCATTAGTTCCGCTCTGAATTTGCCTGGCTTATAATGTTTTGTTTATGCAAGAGAAAAGATCTTTGTTTTCAAAATTCTGTTTCACCTATAGGGATTTTTGGACTGTGACCATGTCATAAGATCAGCACTTCCAGGGGTATTTTATTTCACTGTAAGACTAGGGTAAGACTAAGAGATGCAAGGTGAGGCATCTTCTGCATGTACCCGTTGCTGGCTACGGAGAAAGCCTACATGACCAATTTACACTGGGCACTTAATTTTCAGCTGGTTTAATGATGAAAATCCTTCTTTTTTTTTTGCTATGCAAAATGTTTTCCCCATCTGTGTTTCCTTTGTGAACCTTCTACAAAATTATAAACAACTTCTTGAACTGCAGACGTCAAAAACAGAAGCAGTATCAGTTCTGAAATAAAAGCACCCTCTTCTTATTTAAAAGCTTTGTGTCTGTGCAGCAAAATAACATTAGCTCCTTTGTAAGACCTTTATCCTGACAAAATTCATCTTTAGTTATTCTCTATCATGACAACAAGCTGTTTTCAGTCACCAGCTGTCAGAAGAGAAACTCTACCTAGTAAATAGAGCCATATCCTTAAGTACAATTTTTCTACCGTTGTAATAAAATATACCTCATTTGTCTGAACATGGTTGATCCACTGATCAGGCAACACAAGGGATCTGTCCTCTTATTTTATTTATCACCCCCTGAATCTCCATCTCACTAGCCAATTGGCTGAATACCAACTTTTAGATTATCTTTGTGTTTATAGATAAAATGTTGTTAAAATAACATCAGGACAAAACCTGATCCCTCTGTGACCAGACTAGAAACAGACCTGCTCAGCAATGACTTCTGTAAACACATTTTGAGCCTGTCAGCCTATTTTTAATCCACTTAAGGTGCATCACATTAATTTTGTGCATTTTTTTTCTAGTTTTGTCATCAAAATGCCATAGTGTACCACGTCAAACGCCTCACAGATGTCTATTTCTTGAATACTGTTATCTTTATCAACTCAACTGGTAAACTCATCCGAAAAAGAGCTATCAACTTAGTTTGACAGGACCTATTTTCCATAAGCCTGTGTTGACTGGAATTTACTAGATGTCTCTTCTTTATTTCTGAGGATGGGGGACTCTAGGGTACAAGGAAAGAGGGTTTGCCACAGCATATACATCTGCAGCTTGAAATTCAAGTACCGATTGTCAGCTTGTCTCCTGGAGACCACTGCAGTCTGAAATGGCCCTGAAGTTATTTTATGCTTTGCTCTCTCCAAATCAAGACTGTCCTGTCTAGAAATCCAAGGAGGCCTTTTTCAGTCTCTGTATAAATAATTCTTTCATACAGCCAATATTATTAGTCATAGTGTGCAATCGGTTCTGTATTAGAATAGTAAAGAAGCCCACTGGCAGTGTGAAATGACTGATCTCCAGTGTGGATGTGTCTAGAGCGCTGAGTCCCAACAGCCGTCTACCTTGAGGCATGGGAGAATTTAAGTTGGTGAGGCAGAGGAGGGACTGGTGATATTAGGGAAGCTGACAATTTGTGTGACATGACAGTTCTTCTGCATGGACTACACTTTTCTTCTTTTTCTTTAACCCTCAGCACCTTGCAAGTAAAACCAGTTTAAGTGCACTTATTATTTCTACTTCTACTTCTACTTCTACTTCTACTTCTACTTCTACTTCTACTTCTACTTCTACTTCTACTTCTACTTCTACTTCTACTTCTACTTCTACTTCTATGTCTTTGTCTTTGTCTTTTTCTCTTTCTACTTCTGTTTCTGTCTCTACCTCTAGTTCTCTCACCACATTTCTGTTACTATCATTATTACTCTTTTGTTTCCAGGATGGTTTCAATAGCAACTGGAATGCCAGGATTTAACTGCACTTCAAAAATAATTAATTAGAAACAGCCTCAGTGCTGAGGACCCTGAAGCCTGAGTGGGCAAAGTGGACTGAGGTACAGCGAAAAGCTGCATTAGCATTCTCATTTTTCACGTGAGGAGCTGAGGGGCAGAGACATTAAATGAGTGGCCTAAAGTCGCAGAGGGGAATTGGTGGCAGGATGCAGACTTGAACTGAGGACAGCTGATATTCAACCTAATGCATAAGCTGCAAGTCTTGCCCTGCGTTCCTTTTTCAGTGTTGCCTGTCTCCATTTCCCCTTCTGAAACAGGTTTAGATAACAAAAATGGTGTATTGAATTTGTCTGAGGATAGATAGCCAAGGGAAATGGGTGCTTTTGCTGATTTCTTTTCCACTTGTTCATAGTTCAAGCTTTAGTGAGTTGTTTAACTCTTCCTTGCTTCATGTCATCTATTCCTGATTCATGGACAATGGCATAGCTTTTCCTCCAAAATGGGCTAGGAAAAGCAGTGATTAGGGCTCACAGGAGTCTACTTTCTCTTTGAAGGGAAAACCTGAGTTCAAAAAAGTAACAGAAATGTTAGATTTTTTAAAAATTATTGAAATATTTTCTTTAGAATTTTTACAATTTTTTCCAGGGTTTTTGGGGACTGCATAGACCCTTGGCCTCCTTGAAATGAAGTGCTGTAGGCAAATCTTGTAGGACTGCAAGGTAGGAACCTTGACTGACCTTGCAGTTAACTCCCAGGACCATGAGATGACCGAAGTCACCTCTTAGGGGCTGTCTCAGGTGGGGGAACTAGGCAATCCCAGGATGCCCATCTTCAAGGTAAACTGGCACTGGACGAGTTACCGCTAAGAGTGGCATTTACAGAGCAGGGAACTATTTCCAGAGGGAAAAAAATGCCACAAGACATCTGTTTATGCAGCATTTGTGTACTCCATTGTACTTTCGCCATCAGAAAATAACTCATGATGAGTTGGGAACTGATCACTGAAAGACCCTGCTGGAAGTAGGAAGTGCAGAGCCAGATTAAGCTGAAATGCCTGCTTGACAAGAGTAGAAGTCAGCCATCTCATCTAAGCTGTTCAGGTAATACCTGCAGAGACAGGCACTTCCACAAGGTGATTTGGCCCATCCTGCAATAGTTGAGTATGAGAAGTGAAGTGAAGCGCCCTCCTGGGTGCATATCTGTCTACATTAACCACACGCGAGGGAGAATTAGATTAGACTAGAAACCTAACTTTTAATAATTAGGGTTAATAAGTGTAGATGAAAGGTAGGTGGTCTTGGTTTTGCTCCTCCACTGAGTTTCTCAGACAGCAATGGTCTGGTGCTTCCAGCATCCCACATGCAGGTGGAGGCTTGGTTAATCAGTGGCTCTGATAAAATTATTCTCCAGTGCCATCTTTTGGGAGTGAAAGGTTTATCTCATATATGTATTGTCTCTATCCTAATTTCAACCACTACACAGCCTGGATAAACAGATATAAATGTCTTCACACGGTTACCAAAATAAATAAATAAATATTTTTATGCTTTGTGACTATCAAGGAAGACAAATCAACCATGATTTTGCCCAGCAACAAGAAGCCTTGAATTAAAAGCTTCCTTTTCTGACAATATAACCTCTCACAGTGGACCAAGACTCTCATCCTTAGAGAAATAGAGGATCCACAGCAAAGATCTTCCGATGCCATTCATTTGGGAATAGTGTTTCAGACTTCAGTACATCATATAATTTACCATGCGATTTTAGATTAAACAAGTGGATACTGAGTCATCTTTGGACTAGTAAGCTACTAAGCCCAGTGGTGGACATGAAGATAAAAAGTCCCGATGGGCAAGTCTTAAAAGGGAGTTGCAATTTATGCTTCAGCTAATCATCATTTCTGTGTCGGAAAACAAGAAGAAAGCATGAGGCATAACAGAATGAAATGTAGCATCCTTCTCCCTGCAATGCACATCTTTTCTCTGGGATTAAAATAGGGTTTGCATTTTAAATTTTCATTTACTAAACAGGAAAATATTTTACTAGGAGGGAATGGTATTAAGGAGAAATGATTCTTTGTGTGCCCTCAGGGCTGGTGAAGACAGGATTTGATTTGCTGTGTTAGGCTGGAATCTGGATTGATACACAGAGATGAGAAGGTGTTTAATAAAATTTACATTTCATTTTCTCACTTGACACCAGTCTCCTGTCACTCACCGAATGAAGGGAATACGACAAATAACTTTTGTCAGCACCTAGACATGGAGACACGGCCAAGGGAGGGAGGGAGGGAGGGAGGGAGGGAGGGAGGCAGAGCAAGGGTGGGATATGTTTAGCGTCGTTCCCTCTGACAGCTGGGAGACTTGGCGAGTCTTGGGCACCGGCTTCATCTTTAATGTACTCCAGAACGGAGAGGTATATCAGGAGAGAATACACCTAACCTGTCACAGGGGATGGACAAATGACCTATCGGGAGATGAAAGAGATGACCTACACCCAAAGCAGCAGAGCATTTAGGTGCATGCTCCATGGTCAGTTGCATGTACCTCCTATCGCTGAGAAACGCGGTCAGGTCTGGGTGGAGTCCATCTTCCACAGCGCTGCTGCAGAGATCGTTTTCCACGCTGTTTTCTTGGCCTTGTCACATGCTTCTGTTCTTCTCCTTTCCCTAGTGATCCCAGATTTAAGTAGCTGGTTTTAGTATTACACCTTTTCATCCTTGGTTTTTTCCACGTGAATTTAGGTTTCTAATCAAGGACCAAAGGTCCTAGTCAGCATCTATCTGCATAAGGTCTAACTGCACAAATCCAGAGGGAGGGATGTCTTTTGCAGGAGGACTGAGTATATATTCTCTTTCTCTCCTTTTCCTGTAGACTATTACCCCTTATTTGTTTCCCTAATTTTTTTAATTTTAAGTCAGATCCCTGCATCCCACAGGACTCTCACAGAACTTTGAAAGGGATGAAGAATGTGGGACATCTGGAAAAGCAAGGTGAATAAGCATTACTCCCTATTTGTCATGCAACAAAACCTGGGAAATATGAGGCAGAACATTTACTTAAAATAAAAGCAGAAATAACTTTTTTTCACGTGTGATACAGATAATTCAGTGTAGTGTTATATTAATACTACACTTTCCGAAAATGTTTGGGAGCGGTAGGTCCATCCAATGGCCATTAGAGGCAACCACCATTCCCAGAAGTCTCTTCTTGCTTATAATAAAATCCGGGGAAGGCTCATTTCATATTTGCCTTTTTCTTATAATTTTCCCCAAGTACCCGACACTGGCAGCCCTCAGTATGAGGGTCTGGTCTGATACAGTACAGAAGTTATTCAGAGGCTTACCTAGCTTACGCACAATCTTCTGCCATGGTCTTTGTTCATAACTGCGTATTGAGCCAGGTTCATCAGTAACAGGGACTATTTTTTAGGTAGCTTGTAATGTGAGGAAAAAGCTTTGAATTGAAACATCTGAGGCAAAGTTGACAGCATGTTGGGGGTATCTTAGGAGAAAGTGATTCACTGAGCTGGAGACCAAGAGAGAGGAACAGAAGCTCAGACAGAATCAAATTTTTCTTTCACACTGTCTTCCAGTTTTGTTGGGTTTTTTTTGCCAAAATATTCACCTTGAGCATAAAACTAAGGACAAACTGAGCAATTTGTAATATTTTATTTTTCAATCAATTTGAGTGTTATGTCTTTTTTTTTTTCCCTCTTCACTACTCTTTTTCTCCCTTTTTTGGTCAGAATGTGAAAGAAAAAAAAAGAAAGCAAAAGGAGAGCATAAATACCTCTCCAAATGACCCTCCTTCAAAAGACATTTCAACTTCCAGTTTAAAACATAAAACATTCTCTATGTCTTTTTATTTTCCTTTTCGGAAAACTCCCCTACGGAATGGTTACTCTAGTTTCGTTTTGTTCTTTGAAAATTGAAAATTTTGAAATGCCTTGGTGAGAGCGGCAAATTGTTGGTAGCTTCTTGGCAGCCCCAGATGTACACACACAAACACAGAGGTTTGAGCCAGTGAAAAGCAACTATGGTATCTGCCAAAGGTGCTTCCTAGGTGGACCTCACTTACCTAGGAACTTCACTGTTCCCCACTGCAACCTTGTCCTGTCACCCAATAAATGAAATCTTGTATCTCAGGTAGCACCTACCTCCTGTCGCCACCCACCAAAAGCACCTTCCTTTTATATACGGTAGAAATTCCTGTGCAAAAACCCTTTGTTGTGTTCTGGAATCTTGGAATGATCCTGTTGTGTGTTATCTGGTTTTTGCTCTTGCAATCGTCTTTATAAAGTTGATCAACAAATTATCACCCAATATTTCCCACGTTTTAGTAGGTACAAAGCTGGAATAATTTCAAGTCCTAGCAAATGCATAATGATTGCAAAAAAATGTTCTAAAAAACCTGTGAATCTGCATAATCAGTAAGCACCCATAATCACCCTCGGAGTGTTGCATCATGCAGCTTTCCTGATCCAGCGAAGGTTTTCTCTCACAGTTCCTCTTCCACTGAAGATTTGTTTTTTAATGTCATTTCACTCTTAATAAGGATATTCATTGCAGAATCAGAAGCTAAGAGAAAAGCCTTCAGACTGGACACTTACCTCCTTTTTTTGCCATTTATACCTCTCATCCTGTAGAAATAAATGCCATAATAAATGTCATAATAAATCGGGATTGGGAGTTATACCATATAGAGATGATGAAAGGGTTTATAATCTCGTTGCTGTTATTTGGTTTTTCTTTTTTTCTTCTTTTTTTTAATTTTGTCTTAGGCACACAATTCCTTCAACCCAGACTGTAATTAATTTTACTACATCACCAGTTATCTCTGCTCCCTAACCAGGCTTGTCATTTTAATTTTTCACAGGCTTTCTTTTTTTCTATCCATGTGCCTGTTCCTGTATCTTTGTGAAGTCTCATCAACTCTGGCCCAAGGCCTTAGGCAAATTTGTCTGTAATGCACTCCTCTACTTCAGACATAAGAGGAAAAAATGCCACTTCCACAAAAAGGGGGGGGGGGAAGACGAATAATAATTTTGACCATACATTGTCTAGGAATTCAGACAAACCTGGAGAGCTTGGATAAAAATAAGGCATCCTTTCAGCTACACGCTCTTATCAATAAAGGAACTCAAGTGCTATTGGAGATGAGACTACAGAAAATGGTTAGTGGCTGGAAACCCCAAATCCAACAGACTTAATGAAATTTTTACCATTGGCTGCGGTGGAGCCAAACTTGTCGAATTTCACCGACATTTAACATGACTGTCAAGAAAGACTTTGGGTCTCAGAGGGTGGGTCTGCACAGCCAGATGCAGGGGCTTTTACAGCCGTATTGCCTGCACTTTGAAGGCTTCCTTGATGTTCAGTGTGGGGAAGTTAGCACTTTGCTAAGCCTAAGTAAATTTGCTGAAAGGGCTTAGTGTCCCTCGCAGAGCTGGCCTGAACGTGGCTGCGCGGGAGCGTCTTTACCACGACATGCCTCTAGGCTTCTTTGAAAAGCTGAGCTGAAATCCTGTTCCTGTCTTTTTATGTGTCCTCCCAGAAGCTGGACTATGACAGTATAAAACAGTGAATTCTTTTCAGCTGACTCCCCTGCACCTGGCCTAGAAGTCTTTAATAACCTCAAGTCTGTCAAAGCACACCATGCCTCATGGGTAACCCATGTCACATTTTGGGTTTTTCCTCTAGCTCCTTCCATTCCATCCCATCCCTACCCTTCCCTGCCCTCACCTGGCTTTTGGAATGTGTAATGTCTTCCTATCAAGGGGTATTTGAACACACCATAAAACATCCATGCAAAGCTGGAAGCCGCTGTTGTCCTAATTATAACGTAAGCATTAAAGAGAACTCAAAAATACAAAGACTAAGGGTCTTGAGCAGGATCACCAAAAGTACTGATGGCAAGACTTAGGACATGCAGGTGCCACACAGGCCAGGCTGGGATTCAAACTATCGTAGAATGAAGCTTTTGGCTTGGGACATGAGATGTGTGTTCTCTTTCTTTGCCTTGCCCTGGAGCAGCTTGGGTATGTCTGTTCATCTAACCATACGTTCCCTGTAAGAGTGAGAGGCTATTTTTCCCTTTGCCTGTCTAGATGGAAGAGTTGTCAAAATGAATCTGGACCTCTATCATCAGGCACAAAGCAGTAGGATCCCATTTCATCCAAGTGCTGTTGCAGTTGGTCTAAACCCAATTATTTTCATAAAAGGTATCACCTCATGTTTAAACATGGTCTTCAAACATTAAGTCTCAGTCACATCTTCTTTCTCTCTGAACACTAGAGTGATTTTTTTTCCCCTGATAACACGAGATCCCCTAAATTTCTTACTTGTTCAGAATTCACTTTATGTTTGCACTAGTTTTTCATCATGTTTTATTTCACCTTTTCCCCAGTTCTTTCCCATGCTCCAACCCTCACTCAGCTAATGCACAGCACTGTGGGAAATCAAGATCAAGAATGCTGCAGTTAAAGATTTTTTAGCCCTGCTTATTCCATTAGAGGTCTAGACATGCAAGACATGATTTATTCTGTAAAGAAAGTATGGATAAATGCGAGGATTATGAATTAAAGGACTAATTAAAGGCCTTAATGGTTTCCAGTATGTTTGATTTTTTTCCCCAAAAGAACACTCCATTATATAAATTTTGCATATAATTTACATTTTATATTATTTTCATACTGCTTGCATACATTCTGACATTTGTAATTGTATATTATTTGCTTTCACCCTGGCTGTGATAGAGTCACTTACTAGGAGTAGAACTACTTAAGGGGAGTGGAGTTCAGGGAATTGTATTTCTGCAGAGAGGAAAGGATCTTCTATCATGTGAAAGCATCTAAAACTGGGTATCATCTGTGGAGGAAAGGAAGAGCCTCCATTTCACCAGACTTGGATGTCTCTGCAAGGTATGTCTTTTTTCTGGACCCTGAATCATGAACCTTTAGGAATCTACCATGCTGATTCATATAAAAGAAAAGTTTGGTCTCTGCAGAAAATACTTTAAGAAATTGCTTTTCCATACTGTGGCAGAGGCCAGAAAGGCTGATCTATAGCACTTAATAATACAAGGCCTTCATGCTCAAGTGTCTTAAGCCAGAAAAGCTCCTGTGCACTCAGACAGAAGCCTAGGTTAGTGTGGAGTCAGTCTAATGTCACCAGAAAATTATGCTCATAAACACAATATAGTGCAGGAGTTAATACTGGTGAATCTACTTTTGTGCCTAGAAAACTGTGTACCAGATGCAGACCAGTGTCTCCACCTCAGCTCCTTCAGCTTGAAGTGAACTGGTTTGTCGCTGGGGTTTTTTTTCAAATCAAGGTTTCTTTCTTACCTCGTCTTCCTCTGCTGATCTGGCCAGAAATCTCACCTTCCTGCAGAGGAGTATAAATTTTATCTTGTGCCACCAGGACACCTTGCAACCAAGAATTTTATGGCAAAAAGAGTGTATAATAAATTCCCTCATCTTCCGGCTCAATAAAGCAAACCACAAAGAAATTCTCTGGGTGACCAAAGAACATCAGCATTATTATTATAATTCATAAATAGCAGTGTTCATAACATGCCAGTTATTTAAAAGTGTTAGAAAACAATGACATGATGAAGATTTAACTCAGCAAAATACTTTAATTAAAAAAAAACCCCACACCACAAATTTAACTAGAAAGGAATGAAAGCACTTACTCAAGTCACAATGAAATAGAAGTTGAATACATGTTTGTTTTTCCTCAGAAAAAGGAACAGATTTATGCACATACTGAGGTTCTCTGAGTGGAAGAAATGAGAAAATTCCTATATATGTGTATATACGTGTACATACCAATAAGCATTGCTCTAGCCACTAAGACTACATCCGTGCTAGTATATTAAAGTGTCATAAACCCGATCGTCTGCACTGTTGAATTGTTAGGCTAATCCCCGAATGCTTTTGAATGCAATCTCAAAGCCGACCTAGACAGCCAGCTAGCACTCCCCTAAACGACTCTTGGAGAGAGTTTTAGAGGTGTCAGAAGGACTATTCTCAAGAGAGAGTTTGGATGCACCCACCCTGTTTTGGAAGCTAAGAAAATTCAACAACATAGACATGGCCAGAGTTGGCTCCCAGTTGGCTGTAGATGCAGGTAACAGGTTCATTTGTACCTGTGCGCTGCGGCAGCCCGGTTCACCATGCTGATGTATGTATGTTCTCCTGTGACCACAGAGACAAAAGATTCAGCTTCACATTGACGGCAAGCCAGACAAAGCTTGCTTTGTCAGTGATCCACCACCTCACATCACTTCTCTTTTACCTCTGCTGCTACCACAGCAACATGGTCTCCAACACTGAGAGGAGGTTTGGGCATCCTTTTGGACTTCTCTCTTTCCTTACTGTAACCTGTTGAAAGCTGGGAGACGTCCTTCTGGCAGGAGCATCCCAGGACAGTTGGCTGCTGAAGTTCCAGGGAGTCACCAGGAGATGTTTCTCCATGTAGCTGTTGGTGACTGTCACTTTTCCTAGCTGAAGAAAAGGTGTCTCTGTCACCTGTCTTACACCGGACAGTGCTCATCTTTCTCACTGACTTGGCTTCACAGGGCTGCAGCTCCTCCAGTTGTCCTGTGGCACGTCCCACTGCTCCAGTTCCTTCCATATCTGTGAAAGCAAGATTTGGTTTTGCTTTTCAATAATTGTAAGACCCTACCTTGATCTTTCCTTACCCTTCTATGCCTTTACTGTGTGTTAAAGGTGTTAATGAAAAAGCAGTTATTGTTGGGGAAATAATTTTAACTGGCCACAAATTTTAGTTTGACAGAAAGAAGTTGTTAAAACCATAAGTTGTTTCCACAAATAAATATACAACAGCCTAAACAGCTAGTTTGATACACTAACAGCTCCTAGAGCATCCTCTAATGTTTTTCAAATATTTTCAAATATTTCAATAAATGCTTAATAATAAAGTGTATAGAATGCTAAAACTGATAATCATTTTAATACTACATATCTATAAAAAGCATCAACCCTCTATGAATCAGGCTGCAATATAAGGTAAAATTTTTTATTTCCAACATTTCAATCTGATGCAATGTAACCTGCAATGCCGTTTAAAAATTATATTGAAAAAATGCAGAAAAAGCAAAATATATACTACACATTTTTCATGAGGAAATGAAAAATGTTTACATCTTAATAAACCAAACGGTTCTCAACCACAGAGGCAGAACCACTTGTAGCGTTACCACAGATGGCTTCTGAGTTGACAGGGTGTGCTATCACTTCAGTGCAAGGTTGGCACCCTCCTTCACCCGCACGCTAAGAACATTTGCAAAATTCCTGCAAACCTCTCCCTTCCCTCCTGAAAATAAAACAAAACCAGCCCAGACCCAAACCCTTTATACTCGTTCCAAATCCAGATCTAGTCCTAGTTCACATATCCCGTGCGTAAGTGGACAATGCCGGCTTTTACAGTCTGTTCATCGGCATATATTATAGCTCTTTACCACAAATGATCCCAGAAAAGATGTTGTTACCACTCCTTATTTATCAGGTTTGTCCTTAAAGTTTGACCCTTAGCAGCCTGCGACATCCAGCCCTATGGTTTCTCAGACCTTCTGCTCAGATTCATTCTCTTCTCCTTTTTCTAAAATTCATTAATTGGAACTCTATTTACTGGAATAATTTTCCCCTATCGGCATTTATTTCCCTATTTTTCCTATTACCCATTTATTTCCCTACAATTTCCCTATTTCTTCATGCTTATAATCAGTTTTCCTGTTAAGAAGTGTTGTTTTTTTTCAACTTGTACACTCATAGCTTTCAATTTCAGGATTGTACCTCTTGGAAAACCATTGGAAAGTCATCGGTAAATTTTCAGTAGTCACATATGCTTCTGTGTGTAACAGTTTTCTGTCTCAAGATTGCTTGATACTTGATTGCTACCTACCTGATGTAGGAAGCTGGCTGTTTTAAAGTACAAATTAGATACATTACTAGGTCGAATTTTCTTCTTTATATGCATAAACAAGATGATTGGGTCATGATACCCTATACCAAAGCTTCACGTTATTTCTTGATATGTATTGATGCCCTCTTCAATTTCAAAGGTGACATTTTCGACTGTGAAAATAGATCTTTTCAAAGGAGTTTGAATTAATGGAGAAGGCTAAAAGTTTTCTGGATATGAGCAGTTTCAAGGATGAAATACTGCCTTGAGATTTATATGACACAGTAATCTAAAATATCCTAATTTTTTAAAATTAAATACAAACTATTAAATATCAATAAAGCACACGATTAACTGGTTTAAGCATCAGCTAACAGCCAGAGCTCAGACAGTAATTATGTATGGGAAATAATTCTCAGAGGTGGGAATGTGTGGCAGTACCAGACACTACCACTGAAATCCGTGATATTCAGTGTTTCCACCAGTGATTTGGAATTAAAACTAAAATTGATTCTTATGAAATTTTGTAAAAGGTGGAAAAAGTGGTAAACTGGTACAAATGAAGGAGGAGGAGCTGATCTGAGCAACCCAGGAGCAACAGATGCAGACCCTGGGAGAGCCTCTTCAGGTACACAACAGTGATTTCTGGGCGACTGTGGCCAAGGAGTTCAGGATAAGGGTCAATAAGGTACAATACCTGAAAGGAATGGAAATTAAAGCTAGGAAATGTAAGCTGCTAGAGGATACAACTTTTCAATGGCGAAGAATACTTGCAAAATTTGCAAAAAGAAACATTATGTTCCTCCACCTGCATGTGCTGTTCTGTTAACCACATGTTAGTCAATCAAAAGTTATTTAATTAGAGAGAGAGATAATTATGTGAAACTGAGGAGATTTTTTTGTTACACCAAGGTCGGACAAGGTAATATCTTGATCCCTTCTCCCCTGCAGTACTGCATATCTCTATGTACAGCCTTCTTCCTCATCCCCATCCTCAGCTACTTGTTCTGGGGCAGCAACCAGGACCTCTACCTCCACTGGACTTTGCACTGTACCTACCAAAACCCAGAAAAACTCTGCCTTGCAAGTCTTACTGTGGGGATTAATAATAAAGGCTCCAAGCACTTAATTGTATTAGGTGGGATTTCTTATGGGGGGAACGGATATAAAACAGAAACTAAACAAAAAGACTGCAGCTTTGGTTTCCTCTCTCTCTCTCTCTAAAACCAACAGCACTTTAAATAAAGGGAAATCAAACATTAGACATTTCCATGTCATATGTATTAAATTCACTGAAGATATTGTTATCCTTGTTTCTATTTTAACATATCGGGGAATCTTTTTGTCTTGCAACTATTCCTAAAAGACTTTAAGTGGCTGGATTGCCTTTTTCTGACAAAAAAAATCTTTCCATGAATTATTCACATGACGGCTCCAATCAGCGCTATACCTGTCAGCCTCCCCAGCCAAAATGAAAGTTCACTATGTAAAGGTGCCAAGGGAGAATGGCAGCCTCCCACTGCGAGTTTATAGACAGAACTAAGTCAGCACGCATTACGTGTCAGAGCCGACATCAGACAGAATCAGATCCTTTGATCTCAGACCTCCACAGGAAGCTTAGATCTCAGACAAATTAGATAAAAAATGAATTTACAGCAGATATGTGTCCTAAGGCACACAGCTGAACGCTGTGTTTTGGAGGAGTACAGCAAATATCAAAACACTAAACTGCAGAATTTCCTCTCTCTTTCTCTCTCTCCCTCTGCTTTTGTGATAGATGCTAATTAAAAAGAAAGAAAACTCTGGCTTGCCTCTTCCTGCCTCTTATGTAATCCACAGACTTTGGGAAGGAGGTGGAAAGAGAAATCCCCAAAACGGAGTCAACGGGTGGTTCAGTGGGGTTATCCGGACGCCCTCGGATCTGCGCGGGTGAGACAAGAAAACCCACCCAACCGCTATAAGACCATCCCACACCCGCAGAGAGGGGAGCCGGAGCTTTATGCTGCCAGCCACAGGTCCCCGGGGCCGCCTGCTTGTACGTGACCTCAGAGGAAGTCGTGTTTGATCAGCAGATGATGAAAAGACAAGTCTGAGGAGGTGCGCAGGAGAGCGGTGTTTGTGCCAGGGACCCTGGGGAGTAAAGGCGGACACAGATGGCGGTGGGTGTAAAAGGAGCTGCTTTGGGGTGCTGGCTTGGGCTCACTGATCAGAAAGCGTGGCATGAAGGTCCATGGAGTGGTGGAGGTAATGGAGACCGTGCAAATGAGCCCTGAGTGGTTTATTACACCTCCAGCACACCTCGCTGCAGTCCTCCGCAGCCTGCAAACTTCTCCAGAGCTTTTTGAGCGCTGCACAGTTATTGCCGCAGCACTTGGAGATGTGGGCAGGGAGAAGCCCTGTTGCTCCAGACATGCTGGGGACACTGTGGGAATATTAGTCCCTGCCCTACGCCAAAAACATTAGGTAAAATCATAGGCACATGGAGCGCAATGGGGATTATGCTGCTGCCTTCAATGGAAGTAGGATTTCACACAATTTATATAAAAGGAGATAAAATGACAAATAGAAGAATACCAGGGAGGAGAAGGGGGAGGTAATAAAGTGATAGACCTTCTGAGAAGAACCGTGCCATTAGTCCTATACAAACCCATAGTTTCTTAAGAGACCTAAACCAACCCTTTTGACATCCGACTGTTTATAAATCTGAATTATTGTAAACTGCAGTCTCACCTCCTGCTACAGGCACACCACTTTTATTTTCTCCTTGATTGTAGCAAGCTTGGGTGTGAGCTGCACGAGGCCATGGTCCCTTGGTACTGGCCTGTGGTACATCAGCCCGTTCAGTCTTTGTTTCTGCAATGAAGCATACAGTCACATCACTCTCAATCCATCCTCAGCTCAGCAGCAATTATTAATTCAAACAACAATATATTGCTGGTGAATTAGCAGATAACCTGTAAGTATCCTTTATGCTCAAAAGCTGAGATAGTTGTTTTATGTTCATACCATCTTGTGTTTTGCCATTAGGGTTCCCACCTGTTCTCTGCAGTAAAATCTTTCCTTATGTTGTCACCATGTTCATTAATACTAGGAATTCAGAACGTACTGCAGCTAGTGCTCGTGGTGAAGCCCAGGAGAAAGACCTTTTAGCCTGGATTTTCCAAGTTACTTGAAAGCAAAAGTTTGGAGAAACTAGTGAGAAGGTCTTGAAACTATGGGAGACAGCTTATTAACAGGGATATGCATTTACTCCTCCGCTACAGGTTACCTCAACTTTTCACTGGGTCCCAGCTTCAGTTAGCACGTCCAAAAGGCCAAGTTATTAGTAACTTTCAACATATCCAGAAGTTTAAGGTAGCTGTTTGGCAGTCAAGCTACCAAACAGTTACAGTCACATCCTTTTGTCTTCAGTTCTCTTACACAAATAACTTTACGCCCTCTGCGGTGGGAAAGCCTCTTTAAGGTAGCTGTATTTGTTTTGAGGCCAATGCTAAAAAGAAAGCAACTTTAAGGTAAATCTGGAGAGGCCTGGATGTGCTTGGGGGAGAAGTCCAGAGAAGCTGTAGCCCTCCCATTACCACTTTGACTCGTATGATGCTGACAGTGTGATACGGAATGCGAGCACGGCGGTGCCGCTGTCTCTGGCATTCTCATTGCAGCTGTGTCTGGTCCTTGGTCAGCACCAAGGCTTTGCATAACCTTTTCACAGTGATATTTTGCTATGTCATCCTTTCTCAGGGAAATGCAGTGGCTGAATGGATCATTGAAATCATAGCAAACACTGCCTTCGTTCCCCAGTTCCTTGCCTGTGCTACAGAAATCTGATTTCCATCATGTTTCACATACAGTTAAAACTTTTTCCAGCCAGGACTCAGGCATCTGTTACAGACACAAAACGTATAACCCTGAACTACGAACTATACTGCTAATTGCTGAACTTTTCAGAGATTTCTCTGAGTGCCATTGTCTGAATCCTGTGGTGGCCACTTTGGAGTTTTGTTAAATAAAACAGGGAGTCTGCAAGTATAGATTTTAGTGAGCATTTGCAACTTACTGTTGTTTTTATTCTTCTTGAACCAGCAGAATGCAAGAGCGAGGATGAAGGCAGATGCTGCTGAACTCAGCACGACGACAAGGATCATGCTGGCCTTCACTCCCGTGGGGACAGGGAAGATGGTAAACGGCTGAGACAGCACAGTAAACTTAGCCCCTGAGAATTTAAAGCAGTCAGAGTTTATTACAAAAGTAAGAACACTGTTCTTCATCGTTAAAACACCAGGTTATAACCTTTCAACAGTGATGCTGCTGTTAAAAATGCATGCGGGAACAGCCCGTAAAGTCCATCTATCTCCACACCCAACGTTAGCCAAGCCAACAATATTTATTTAGGACTGATTATCAGGACAAACAAATACGTAACCACACTTCTCCAATGTAAGTTTCAAGCTTTCAATGTTTCCTGAGGCAAAAGCACCCTCTTTGCTTTTAATAGTCCTTCATATTTCTTCCTTGAATTTGTCCAGCTGACTACAAAACCCAGAAAATACATTCACAAAGTATCTATTTCTGAGTCCAAAAAGATCAGGCCCACGCAAAAAACCATGTACATGCTGCCTAGCAAGGCAGAGAAGCTGGTTGCAACAAGCAAGGTGTTAAGTCCTACAGAGTTTTTACAGGCTATACCTGATTCATATGAATGTAAGTTATGGGGAACCTAGAAACATTCACTAGCATTAAGCTTAAGTCCATGATGCAGAAAACTCCTAGTAAACTTGTTAATATTTTCCACCATGTAGTAATGAACATTATAAACAAAAAGAACCCCAGTGTCCTTGCTGTTAGCATGGTAAATATTTAGTCTCTTGAGGCGCACAAACTTTGGGTAATGCTCTTCACCCAGAGACTCTACAGTTTCCTGTAAATGAAGGCACAATCAAACCAGCCACTACTCAGAGTTTCTGTGGTCAAGATTTCATTGGGTCTCACCATCTGAGCTTCAAGGACTGGAAGATGCCTAATGTTGCTGTCATAAAAATTAGAAATATCCCAAAAGCATTTTGAATGGAGATGTGTCCAGAAAGGACAGGAGTTTAACAAAACTGGCCCTGGCACTCTCTATAGACCAACTGGAAGGATGTGGATTAGCACATCAACTCATTACCTATCTTATTACCTGACTCATTACCAGTCCTAACCCCACAATTCTAATAATTTTAACAGATGCATATTTATTTACTTGTTTGATTTCCACTTTTAATAAAAATCTAAAAACCTTTTTTCATCATTTCATTAAAAAAAAATCAGAAACACTGCCAGGTAGAGGCCTGGAGACTAGGGTAAGTAGCTGTAAGTACTTTTTATCTGAAACTAATTAAATTTGTGTCAATA
This sequence comes from Phaethon aethereus, assembly GCF_964289735.1. Taxonomy (NCBI): domain Eukaryota; kingdom Metazoa; phylum Chordata; class Aves; order Phaethontiformes; family Phaethontidae; genus Phaethon; species Phaethon aethereus. Next base: position 4,443,049 of record NC_138576.1, on the reverse strand, counting down.
TTGTCCACTTGAACAAAGCAGAGCTTCATCGGAACAATGTGGGAAGCATGTTCCAATTGGAAAAAATTTGCTTGTGGGTACAAACACATATGAACTTCAGTTTAGAGGAGAGAAGTAATCTCACAGATACCAAGGACTCTACACAGACAGGTGCTAAAAGTGCTTCACACTAATAGTTTGTGGGTAGACTGTTGTTGGTTTAAATGGAAAGTGGATGGATCAAGCCGAGTGGATGGATCCGTATCAGTGAAGTCAATACCACTTTAAAACAAGGAGCAAGACTGTGACGCAGGTCACAGAATCACAGAATCACTAAGGTTGGAAAAGACCTTTAAGATCATCAAGTCCAACCATCAACCCACCAACCACCATGCCCATGAAATCATACCCTGAACTGCAACGTCTACATGTTTTTTGAATACTTCCAGTGATGGTGACCCCACCACTTCCGTGATGCATCAGCTGTTCACATTACTGGCTGTAAACATCTCTTTGCAACACTCTGACTGGCTACATGTTTCACAAAAGGGATCTGCATTTGGCCTTTGTTCAGAGGAAAGAAGATTTTGTGACTCCCCTGAAGTAGCTTCAAAACACTTTTCATTAAGCTGTACTTCCCACTAAAGAGTCGGACCGTGTGCGGTGCTGACTTTCCATCTACTCTTGCTGAAGTGAAGGTAATGGGAGCTGCGATGGTTGGCAACATACACCCTCAAAATAGACATATGTTCCCCCTTTAAAGGCCCACCTCCAAGTACTCCTTGCACCCCAGTTCTCCCTTTGCAAAGCCATGGGCAGCACTCTATGTTGATTAACCATTTGTGACTAGGAGGAGCAAAGGTTTCTTATTAAAAAAATTTCTAGACTTTCATTTAATCCCAGAATAGGAAGACATTGCTTGGGTTATATATCCTATCCCACGTTATTGTGCGTACCATGTTGTGTATTGTACCATGTGTGTACCATTGTGTGTACAATACCATCCATAAATGTATCAACCTCCATCCAAAGCAGTTGGATCTGTTCTCACTATTCCTGTCTATTAAGACAGACTGTTCATAAGAATACAGTCTAAATGTTAATAACCTTCGTCTAATTTTTTATCTCAGATTATTTCATTAGCCACTTCCACCTCACCACTTCACCTGTCTGATGTATTTGCCCTCTATGGTTTTAGCTGAAACAAGTCACACTGTTTTGGAGTTTTCTCATTAAAAATGTTCAGTCTGTACCTACTCCATTTTGAGATTCTCTCTGAACATGTGTAAACAAAATTGCATTCAATACCTCACAGGAGTATTCCTCAGGGATTTATATAGTGGCACACACACTGCCTTACTTCTGGAAATATTTCTATCTGTCCTTCCTAGGTTTATTTCCACCTGAATGGTCTCAGGTTATATATATATGTATATATGGAGATACCTATATCTCTAACTAGATATATATCCATATACGTATGTATGTGCATATGTAATACCAGAATAGAGACTTCACGCATGGTCTTACAACACCGATGGCTTAATATGTCTTTGGATTGCATGTCAGAGAGCATGTAGACTGCTTCTCCATTGACTTGCCTTGGCAGTCATTCTGAGACAAGAAACCAGCACTTTGACCCCTATATACCTTCAGAGCCAGATTTGTAGATAAATTGAGGCCAAACATCTGGACAGATGCTTCTCCTGTGCAGATGCCCAGAGGTTTTTACAAGCCAGAGCTCATGTGGTGCCTTATCCCCAAGGTGCCAACGTCCCCCTCAGTGGGTATTTCTGAGAAGGCACAAGGCACCTGCCCCTTCACCATTGCTGGGTTGCTCAGAGGTCTCGTACAAGCTGCATGATCCTGGAGGTCCCAACGTCACCTCTGTAAACTGTCAGGATACCCTTAGCAGAGCCTGGTCCTGGAGCCGTGCTCTGAGTGTGCATAACCTGTCGCACCCATAAAGATGACCAGGTGCAGACAAGTGGTTCGTAAAAGGCGCTATAAAAATAACTGGGAACCTGGATGGAAAATTACTGAACACAAACAGGAAAAAAAGAGGGAATGAGAGGACTCAATTTATAGGAGAAAGTTTGCTCGGGCTGCTTAGCTGGCCTTAAGGACCTGACTCTTACAAGGGATTCATACCTAGGGAATCTGGGAAGAAAGAGATACCTTCCGCTGTCAATACTTCTCTGTACTAACTCATCTTGATCTGGGGGATCTTGCATGAACAGCACAGGAATCACCCAGCTCTCTTACTGCCTGGAAACGCCAACTTGAACATGTAAAAGAGTCAGGCTCTTTAGAGGTTTGGCATTACTCCACTCATTCAAAAAAAGCTTAACTCCCTTTTTATAAAGGCAGACCACCTGTAGGGTTTTGAGTTCAGTTACCAAATCAAAAAACATGCAGAAAATGAAGTTTACCTGGAGGTGATGTGACAGTGAACACAAGTTTCCAGTTGGTACCTGAGCTGGAGATGGCCAGACTGGAAAAACTTGCACATCCATCTATGACCTGCACTCGGGTGAGCCCTGCAGAGTATGAAAAAAATTGCATTGCAGTTAACAGCACCCAGGTAACTGGGTTATCTGAGCTTATCAGACCTCAGAGAGCCCTTGTGACTTCAAGCGGACTTCAGAAAGCCTAAATTCAGTGTCTTTCCTAATCATAAACTTTCTGTCTGATCCCAAAAATTTCACATAGGGTCAGGTCTTCAGACTTAATTGGACACCAAGCTTCTGACGGATTGGAGAACTTTAGTTTCTGAATCTTAGTTCTTTTAGTTCATTATGAAATGGCATTTACTGCATATTTCTGTATTGTGGAGGTGTAACATGTTAAGGGGATCAAGCAAAGGTAATGAGAGCTGTACAAATGTACTAGAAAGTTCCAGATGCTCATCTTTTTGATTTAACTCATGTCTTGTGTGACTAAGTATGTCACCAAGTTTAGGAAAGACTTAGTGAGAGATGGAGCATTTTCTATCCTAAAGGGATGGTCTCAAGGAGCCAGCCACTGCGGCTAAGGGAAAAGATCTGACTCTTCGAACCTTTTTCTGATTTGTAGGTGTTTCACCCCATCGTTTGGGCGTATGACCTCCTGTCCTATTGTTAAAACATTTTGAACATTTCCCCAACCCTCTCAGATGCTTTGAAAGGGATTTGGCCAGGAAATAAGTCTGTGGTGACTGCCCTGTGATCGTACAGGAGACACTTTCAGCTAGAAACCTGGCAGAGGAAACCCCCAGGGAGCATTAAAATGAAACCCAGTGATGTTTCTGCATCACTTTACCTCTTGTTCTAAGCTATCAGGGAACACATTCTGACCCAACATTTACACTTGCCATGGTTGTTATTTTTGTAGGCTCTTTTTAAACGTTGTAATTTACTTTGCAACTGGATCTCCGTTTTATAGTGTGTATCTTTTAGCACCAGCCAAGTCCTGGCCTTTGAGCAATGCTGACCAGGTCTGGGCTTCAGTCAGGCTCTTGGAGTGAGAGGGGTAAAATTCCAAAGACTGACAAATTTCAAAATGTTGGTTCAGGTGGGGGTGAGAAGTTAGAACTTCCTTAGGATGCTGGACTTGCTCCAGCCATCATAAACACAGACTTTGGCCTGCTCGAAGACAACACGTAATAAGTATTTGCTTTATGAAGCAGGTGGTTTAATATTTTATTGCTGTTAAGCAGCAGAGGTGAAGGTACATAAAGTCTGAATGTGAGGAGAACATTTGTAGTCTGCCACCCCTGTGCCCAGGATATTGAATAAACTGGTGAAGCAGCGAACAATTTTGTGAGACAACTTGCAATCACAAATGCATATGAGTGTTCAGCAGGTGGAGACAAGGCTTTTGATGGCAGGACAAACTGCAGGACGATTTCTCTCTGTTTTTATCCCATTTTTCATGCCTACACCTATATGATACAAACTAAACAGTGCCAGGATCTGTTCTTTGGCACTGAAGAACTGACATGCCTTGGCCAACCCTCTTAAATTCTTACAGCCTCCAAAGAGAGGTGCTGCATGCAAACTGCCTACTGAGATTACTTACTTGCTGTGTTGACTTCTGAAGCACGTCCAGAAATTGCCTGAGACAAGGTATTGGGCAAAAGCATGCCAAATTTTAGTGATTTATCAAAAGAAATTGTAAGTTTCCCCTCTCCATGATACAGTACTATTTAATTCACTAATAACCCAGTTAGTTATGACTACATATATTTTTCTAATTTTGTACAGCACCTAGCACACCAAACCCCCAATTTCATTGTGAGCCTCCAGGACCAGTTGTGATGTATAAATAAGCAGTAATTTATACTGTGAATAAACTCGGTGGAGTTACGGGAATCCATATTTCTCTAATTGCTCCAGCCTGATCCTGGCTTATCTATTTATCTACTAGGCATCTGATTCTCTTTATGACAGTATCCACCCAGACTACCAAGACTTTTCTTGGCTCTGATATGCACTGTAACACTGTTTTTATAGAGGGTCTTGTCAGCTGCGTTCAAATACTTTATAATTGCCATTTCTAGTCTATGATGAAGCCTGGGGTACTGTACTGTACTTCTCAACAGAGCATATCTCAGCTTTTGGGCACATATGCTTCAAAGCTCAGAATATTACGGATATATATGGGAGTCTTCACAAAGATCTCTCAGGCAAGCTGGTATTTAACGTAGAAGCAAGATAATTTGAAACTAAACTACTTTCCATGAGGCAGTTTGGCTGCTGTCAGACGAAGCAGCCTCAGTGTGCTAGACGGGACCCATTTCGATTAAATGTTGCTTTCATATGCTTCAAAAGACGAGTGCAATAAGGACATTTGTCAAAGGAAAAACTGCAGCAAACTATTACATGCAGAACATCTGTACTATGCAGTACATTCTTTGTTGGAGTTTATTGACTATTAATTTGATGCATGTATCTTTTAAAGAATGTGAAGTGCATTTCTCTTCAGTTATTTTTCTTTTTCCCCTTTTTCTCATGCTCTCCTTTTCCTTCTTTCTATCTGTTTTCTCTCTCTCCCTCTCACCCTTTCTCCTCCTTCCTTCCTTCCTTCCTGCCTTCCTGCCTTCCTGCCTTCCTGCCTTCCTGCCCTCCTCCCTTTTTCTCCTTCTTTTCCCTTTCTTCATTCCTTCCTTCCCCCCCCCCCCTTTCTCCCTTCCTCCCTTTCTTTCTTCCACTGGTAGCCATCAGCTGATCCAATAATCTGTGGTTCATCCAGACTCACATTCCTAAACCTATCAGGCATACCTCCCTGAAAAGGCACGAAAAACAACAGAAAAGACCAAAGGATTTTTCTAACCTGCAACCTTGGAACTATGATGAGGTAGGAAGAATTTCTAATTAGCAGAAACAAGGGCTGAAAGGATGAGAAGCTCTGATCTACAACATGAGTGCCGCTTACCTTCTCCAAATGTGAACTTTTCAAGTCAAAGTTAACACGCAAATGGCTTTACTGCAAACAAAATGCTTTACCTGCAACAGGAAACTTGCCTTTTCAATGTGTGTGCTGTTTGCTGACATTTGAAGATTTTAGCAATGAATATTAGGATGCTTTATAATCAATATAACTTCCACTTTCGAGTTTACAGGCATATGATCATCCACAGGTTTTTGGTTCAGCACTGTACTTAAACAAGGTTCTGTATTTAAGCATGTTCATAGCCTCAATATCCTCAAGGGAAATACTCACATGCTTAGAGTTAATCATGAGTTCATGTCTTTTGACAAATGAAGAGCAGAAGGGAAACATTTAGATCCCTCGTGAAAAACATTTTCACATTGAAGTATGCTCATTACAAAAACCCCAAGCAGTTGTTTCTGTCTGTATTTGGCCAGACGTTTTGCTGGGACAAACAGGTTGTCATTGACTCTAAGGAAATTGCCCCAATTAACATTAGCTGAAAATCAAGTATTACGATTTCTAGTTCTTCATTCTTTTCTTTTTTGATCTAGGATACGGCTTTTCAAGGTAAACTACTGGATATACTCCCTTTAAGCTGCCAGAGCACAAAAATACTTTGTATAAGCTTTCCTTTCTCCAGCATATGACCAGGCAGTTCATGAAACTCATACTGCAACCACCTTTTTTTCAACCCAAAGGTTTTCAAATCCAATCTAAACTCCTAAATCTGTCACCATCATTCTGCATAGCTGCTTTGCCATAACCCTTGCTGTAAGAAAACACATTCAAACCTTTTAGCACAGCCTCAGAGGAGCCCTTGAGGTGAGCTGATACAACCCAGGGTTCTGAGGGATGTCCCAGTTTATCAACTCTTTGACCCTGGGAAGAAGAAAAAAAAAAAAAAAAAGAATTAAGGTCTTGTCTCCTCAAGAGGAAAGAAAGTTTTGATGGTTTTGACAATTTTAATAATTTTTTAATTACCAGTGGCAGGGCAGTTTGCTGCATTGTTACGTGTAACAAATGTCACAAAGCTCACCATAAATCTTTAAGATGAGCTTGAACTCAGAGGAACCAGTTCTGGCAGCTTCAGGTCTGTTTCAATAAAGTCTGGAAAGGTTTGCTGCTTCACTTGAAGCATCTAGGGTCACACTCACATCACCTATGGGAAGTAGCTAATTTTGACATCATCGCTTCTATGGCAGCTAAGTTCACAGAATCACAGGATGGTTGAGGTTGGAAGGGACTTCTGGAGGTCAGTTGGTCCAACCCCTCTGATGAAGTAGGGTCACACAGAAGAGGTTACACAGGACTATGTCCATACAGCTTTTGAACATCTCCAAGGATGGTAACTGCACAAGTTCAAGGAAACAATGGATTCGGTCTGTCTATTTAGTCAGGCTGAAGATTTAAGTTCCTCATTCACCCAGTGAAAGAGAACTAATTTTGATATCTAAACTACTCAGCCATAACAGGTGTGCAGGATCTAGATTCTATAGTCTATGCGTATATAAAAATATTAGCTTTCAGGTTCTTTATTTTTTGAGAGCGCTACCAGTTCTCAAGTCTAGTAGAAAACCTGAAACATGTCTGAGGAATGGTATGAAACTCAAGGGAAGATTCAATTACCTAGATGTAAGTTTTATGTGTCATTTCAGGTAGACAACAATGTTTGACATCCAGTAGGGTTTGCTTGTGAAAAGGTCTTACCTTTCTACAGGAACTGGAGGACAAATAACATATTCCACAGCTTACAACGCAACAAGATGCCTACGTGTAGGGAACTGAAGTCAGAAAGAAACTGAAAGTTTTGTGCCTCACAGTTTTAAAATCAGTCTCATGACTAACGGATATACAGAGCTTGCTTTAATTTAATCAACTTTGTAACCAAAAATAATGTCCAAAAGCTGTCCAAGCTTGGATTTGACACCATGCTTCAGGGTCACCACTGTAAAAACATCATACTTGGGTCTAGTTGTTCTGTGGCTATACTTTTGCTTGCTCAGAAAAATGGGAAGGTTTCCATAATAGAAAATAGTTGGAAAACAGCAAAAAGGACATAAAAATATACAGAAATAGAAACATAGCATGAAGCTATACCACACAGATTTCTTATGACTCTGGGACTGAACCTAGTGCATCAACTTCTAAGGATTCAGTGGACCTAGTCTGCTGCTTCCAGGACTTGTGGTAGCACATCTGGCAGTGCTAAATGGCATCTCAAAGTCCAAGCTTGTTATAAACATGGTGATCTCTACACAGCACTTCTCTGCATGGTGCGGACTTGCTTGAGCAGATCAGGATAACCCATTATATCTGGCATTGACAGACTTCATGATTGTGTTGCTGTTGCCACATTCCTCAATGATATGCTCTGAGATTTGGTAGAGATCAGAAAACTGCACACAATCAATTCTACAGCACAAATCTAACCCTTGCAGGAAAAAGCTGAAAAACATGAACAGAGTCCATCCTGGAAGAAGTTCCCAGAATACCAATGATTTCTTATTTATAGAGCTATCTTTTACCATATATATTTATAGACCTGTCCTATGCCATATTTAGGTCTGTCTCATAGCTTCTGGATTGCTTGGAAGTGTCAAAATTTTACAGAATTAATAGAAATGTCCATCCACATCCATCCTACCTTCCTGTCCAGGAAAATGATTTTTGGCTGTACAGGAAGCTGCTTCTCGATTTCTCCATCTGAGGGCTGCACCTGAACAGACATGTTATAGGGTCTCACGTACAAGCACGGTCCTGGGCGTTGTCTGCTTCCGTTTCTTCCACATGCAGAAGAACGTTAAAAGAAAAAATCAGAAAATGAATGCTATGAAAACACCGAATGCTAGTCCCAGAGGTAATTCCCGTCTTACCTAGGAATGACATGTTACTTTCTGTTCACGGGATTTTCTACTTTAGTAATGCAGGCAGCAATACTTGGTGTCCGTTATGAATAGCAAGGAGCACTATACCAAATGTCGACTAATTTGCCTTATCATGGCACTTTGATTCCTTGGATGAGAGCAGGATGTATGACAGTATGGAACAGACATCACTTCCAAGCAGACAGCAGCACCAAAGTAATCAGAAATCATTTTGTTTCAATTCCCAGTTTACAGACGGAAAACTGAGTATTTAACAAAATAAATTATTTCCCTGGTGTGACATTGCAAGTATCTGGCAGAGACAGGGATTTTATGGATTCAGAAGCCCAACGCCTTAGCCCCAAATCCTTCGTTGCAGTGCGCTGATAACAGAGGAGGCTGTAAATGCTTCCTGTCCGGCAGAAAGATTTCCAACAAACACCTCTGAGTTCCTCTAAGACCACAGTTTCTCTTCCTCTACACAAGCGCAGCATTTACAAGGGCTTTGCTGCATTTCTATATGCTGCCATACCTGTGTTCTTACCCTTCATTATCTACGAAGTCTGCATACCAAAATACAGCAGTACACAGACACCCCAAAGACATTGTTTTTTTCAAGACTGAAATTTAAATTAGTGCATCCCATGAGAGGACTTTTGCATTTGAATAAAGAATCCACACTTTGTTCTGAGCCTGTATCATTTCATTCCCTCTGCCAGTGCTTTGTGTCACTTAGTATCTCATATATATATAATTTATATATATATATAAAATCCTCTAATCTGCAGTTGTGGCTGGGGGTTTGGTAGTATCTTGAAATGAAAGTAGAAAAGCTATTCATTCATCTCTAGTGTTTGTTTAAAGGTGTTTACAAACAGAAAATAAGTGGAGCATAAGTTTCTTTTGTTTTCACTCAGTTTTTTTAGTTTGGGGCTTTGGTGGGTTTTTTTTCTGGGTGTTATTATGCGTGACAAACCAGAAACTACTTACACTGCAGCTGATGGGAAATATTGGTCTAAGCCACAGACACTGGGAAGGTCAACTAAGGGTTTAAGGATATCTGCAGTCTCAAGAAGTAGCTCAAGGATTTATGTCCCAGTTCTTATCTTGGTTCTTTTTCTTTTTTGTGAGTGGAAAAATCTGAAAGGCAGCGTTATGTTTGAAATTCATGTCAAAGGCAGCAATGCGTTCACCAGTGCTCTTATCCCCCCCGTCCATAACTGTGCACTCAGCACTGTGACTGGAACTCAGGGCAGGAGCAACACATAAAGTCACTCCTGGTTTCACGGCAGAGATCTGCACTTTCTGGGAGCTCCCTGGCTCCAGCTGAGTCCAGACAAGTCTTGACATGGCTTTTGTAAGCCCAAAATATTTTTTTTTTCCTCTCTCCATCTTCTTTAAAACTGCCAACAAATGGGAAAAATGTTGGCATGAAATGCCTTGACCCCACACCCCAGGCCCTACACAGTAAAACTCACACTTAAAGGAAGGCTGCTGCAAAATATGGCTGTAGGAGGTAGTTCCCACTCCCTAGGGTGAGTAATGGCAAAGAAAACAAAACAAAACAAAAATTACACATGCATGGTTAAAAATTAATGTCTGCTTGCAGGTAATTTGAATCCAGCTAACGCAGCACAGAACACGGTGCTTATATCCCACATGGTCCAACCTGACCCTTGCTGTGAGGGAGCCCCTGCCTTAGGGTGCAACTCGGCACACGGAGAGTTGTGTTCTGGTGAGTGGAGGAGGAGGAGAGAGGAGAAGCCTGCTGCTCCCCTGGTGACATGTGCTGGAAGGAAAATAGGCTTTCCTGGCAGAGCTTTACAGGGGGGAGGCAGGGACAGACGAGCATGCCTGTAGCAGAGCAAGGACTTGAGTGAGGAAACCTGCCTTCCTCCAGGGAGGTGGTGGAGTCACCATCACTGGAAGTATTCAAAAAAAGTCTAGATGTGGCACTTTGGGACATGGTTTAGTGGTGTTGGGTTGACGGTTGGACTTGATGATCTTAAAGGCCTTTTCCAACCTTAACGATTCTGTGATTCTGTTCTATGATGGGCAAGTAGAGCATGGTATGCTGTTGTGTCACTACCCTGAAGTCTCATGCTGGGAAGGAGCAGCCTGATTTGCCATTCCCTGCTGTCAGCGCTCCATGGGGAGCAGCTCAGTTGCTCAGTGCCTTGAGGCTCTTCTAAAATGTGGGCACAGCGGGCAAGCAGACGCTGGTCATGATACCTTAGTCAGCAGGGGCACCAGGATCAGGATCCCAGATCCTTTCAACATCAGTGCCAACACGTCTGCAGAACCTGCTGAGACTCTGCAGGAGAGCAAGTGTCTGCTCTTTAGTAGGAAGGAAATCCGATGTTGTGGAAAGCAGAGGGTCTACTGCAGGTATTAAGGCATGATTGAGAAACTAAGTGGAGAGATTTGGAGCACAGGGAAGGAAGTTTCCCTGAAATCAAGGAGAGTTTGCCATTTTAATTATAATTACAATAATAACTATAATAATAATGATACTAATAACAACTATAATAATAACAACAATGACAATAACAACAACTATTATTATCAGTTGACTTCAAGGGGAAAGAGGTCAAATGCAGACCCTGGGTCAAAAGTCCATTAAAGTCAATGGGTACACCTATATTAACAAACAGATACCTATATTAGAAATAACAAGCCTTGGCACAGAAACTCGATCACCTCTACTATTTAACTGTCAGTCCATCACAAGCTGTTGTCCAGGCTCAATAGCAAAGTCCAGGACAACTCTCAAACGCTCTGGGAGCTAATAGACTCAGAGAATATTCCCCCTTGGCAGTTTGGATGAGGCCACCCTGAAATGGGGGGTGAGATGATTTAATTTCATGGACATAGGCTGATCCATATCAGCTGGCCTTGCTGCCAGAGAACAGTGCCTGGCATATTTAATTTCTTAATAAACATAGACAATGAAACTAATTGAACAGTTGTCTGGGTATGTCTGCAATGCTAGTGTTGCGGCATCAGTATATGCTTGGAAGGGGAAGGAGATTGTGAATGATTTGAGGAACGAATAACACGCCAAAATGCATCATGGTCAAGCCAAAGAGATATTTTTCTTTTGTTCTTGAAAAGGTGGTGATTGCTGGTAAAAGGAAGACAGGCTACAAGAAAAAAGATGCTGTAGTGAAGACAAGAGATAGACAAGCTGAGGACTCATGTAAGACAAAGTAGGTGCAAATTCACCAGAAGGGCTGTCAGGATTTTAGTATCTTTGGGTGAGAAGTGCGTTCTCATGTCATGTAGTGATGAGACTAGCCAAACACCAGGTACCTGTGCCCTCTCAGCTGCATTCTTCAGAGCTTTGTCTTCCCCTGCAGATCTCGTCATTAAATAATAGAGACAGGAAGAGAGATACAGAAGAATCCAGAAGGTGGTGAGGAGCTGGAGATCATTCCGACTTTAAGCGAAAGGGCTATCCAAAGGATGACTTTTATTTCCACAGATGTCCATGTTTTTCAATGCTATACAGAGAAATCAAAGCTAGAGAAAATAAACTCAAGCGGAAATCTGCATTCAGCTTTCCTTGACAACAGAAAAACTGTAAATATGTAATACTGATTATATTTCCTTATAAGGACTAGACTAATGGACTGAACAAGACCCATGCTGTCGGACATCACTGATGTCTCCCTTCTTTCATGTAGGTTGAGTCAGTAAGACCAAAATTTGAAAACCTGAGGCTCCTAAATGAATATTCTAGCCAGCAACAGCAGGGAGCTTTGCAAAAAAACGTATGTCCACTGCCCTGGAGGTCAGATGCTGTGATGGCAGAAAGCTAGCATGAAAACATTTAGTAGTGTGGAGAAGTAGCAATGGGTCCTTGGTTGACAGTGAACTGGGATAAGAAACAAGTAACTGAACTGCCTCTGTGGGCAAGGCTGGACAAGAGGAGTACATTTCTTTATCTGATCGTTGTGAGGGTTTCCTTTGGTAAAGCCAAGATGCTTTAGTTAGAAGTTGGATATTTTGTGGCTGTTGAAAGCATCAGATAAGTTGGTTAGAATGAAAAAGTTCTGAAAAAGAGGTTCAATGCATACTCTCTTGGAGTATATATTAATTAAAAAAAACCAGTCTTTTTAACCAACTTTTGACATTAGCTTTTGGGGGTACTACCACCACCAGATCTCCATTTTTCTATTTGCTAGAGACTGTCCAAACTCCAACTGGCTCCCAATCTAGCTTTCAGGAATTTTTTTCCTCATTTTACAAATCGATAAAAGTCACAGAGCATGAACACAGCTGTCCAGAAACACACAGACATGTCTCCCCCATAAGACCAGTCTTCCCCCCCTGCTCAGACAACCTTTGTTTAGCACATTTCAAAGCCAGTGGCACCAAAAGCTGAAGGCAAGCAGCTGCTTGGTGGATGCAGCTGGTGGAGTCCAGATTCCTGCAGTCTGGAGCGATAAGACACCTTAAAAAATAAAAGAAGGACTTAATGGATCCACTCAAGGGTGAGGTGGAATCATCAGGAGCCTTTAGAAGGAGAGGGATGGAGCCGACGCATGAGAAAGGAAAAATTCATTAGTGACTTCCACTAATTGCTGTAGATGAGTGGAAATACCCCTACTTACAAAGCCCCCTGCTAGTGATGAGGAGCTAAGCCAGGCCTCCTCCATAACACACTGCTGAAGTTTACTGTCGGAGAAACGTCTTTTATTCAGTGTAAACAGCATCCCGCCGGAGGTCAGAGCCTTGCCGCTGCTGCGTATCCCAAGGTAATACCACTTTAAGCTTCACATAAACTCTTAAACAGTTTCTATCCTAAAACCAGACCGTAGGTGGTACAGTTTTTTACGATATGTTATAATAGTGCAATAAATCTGTTAGCTTAAAATCGAATCTCCGTGGCCTTTTAGAGAAATCATCATTAAATGCAAGGCCCTGTTAATGATGCCATCCCAGTGAAATTGTTTAATCTGCTAGGGGGGTGAAAGGTCACCAAATGAATTTTTTATAATACATCAACTTGACACGCAATAGGGAAAACTGTAATAGATAAAAGCAAAGGAAAAGGGCACTGTCTTCTTCTGATAGGTCAATAGCAGCCAAGAGAGTCACTCATCCACTTTTCCTTCACTACCGTGCTCCTTTTCCATTTAATATGGACACCCAATTAATACCTCAGCACCATAGACAACCTCATTTTAGGTGAATTATAGCAATTTCTTCCCCCTTCTCTGAAATGAAAGTGATCACAATACATCATAGCATTGTGCGAATTAACGTTAATTGATTCGAGTTACCAAGCATTGATGGGCCACTTCTATAATCTGGTCCTTATTGGGAGCTGGAAGGGATGAAGGGAAGATTAGATTGCATCCTCCGTTGCTTTGACGACGGTGGTCACCTGATGGCTTGTTAGACAGTTGTACGCTTGTATTGCCGGCCCCAGTGGGGTCGTCAGTAAACTGGAGTGATGTCCAAACATCATTACACGCTGCTCCGATATTAAAGCAAAGGGATTAGCACCTTATTGCAAGCAACCTGGATTTGTCATTGTGCTGTCGTTATCCAATTTCCAGATGATAATGTGACTGTGGCCTGCGGGCGTGAGGTCCTACAGCCAAACCAAGGGGTGCGTGTGTGTATATAAATATATATACACGTATGCATATATATATGGGCACACATCCCCACAAATACCGAGCACCCAAAGCCATTTAACCCTTTGCTCACCAGGTTCCTGCTAATAAAGCATGTGGAAGAATTTTTCTCCCTTTCCCATCTGATGAACAGCAGCGGTCAAGAGCACGATGCCACAGCAAAACAGGCTGACCTGGGAGCCGACATAGTCATCACTCGCTCAAAAGTTACACCAGCCAAGCTCTGCTGATAGCGATGACACCACTCGTGTTAAATAAGACAGACTGGGGATGGGATCGATCCCTTGGAGACATGTGTGGCAGCTCCTCTCTGCCATATGCATGTCTCATGTAAATCATCGCTTTCACCCCAGGTCGCGTTAATTGCTAAGGGGGAAAATGGATCCATACGTGACATGAGCAAGGCAGGTTTTGTTTGGCAGCGCTGGGGTACCAGAGCTGGGACCAGGTCTCTTTCCAGTCCCCAAAAAAGATGATGGGGACAAACCTGGCTTTCCTGCATGTGTCCGAGCATCTGTGTCTTCTGCGGGAACACCAGGGAATTGGGGAAAGCTCCTCTTGAGCTGATCCCCTGAATTTTTAACTGAGGTTTAAATGTAATAACAAAACCCCTCAATTTCAAAGACCCACGCTGGTGTGGAGAATATATGGTAACATATACCTCCTTCCAGAGACCTGCAACGTCCCGCACTCTTTTTCCTGAGTCTCTCAGACCCTCTTTATCTTTTGCCTCTTCTGTTTTCTCCTGCTCTCCTTTAACCTTTCCTACCTCCCACTCCCTTCCTGCAGAGAAACCAGATGGGTTTTGGAAGCCCATTGCCAGAGCAAGCTGTAGTTTCCACCACAGTTACAGTAGGGACAGGACTTCTAATTGCCTGAACCTTGCAATTCACAGGTGTCGTTTTTGAGTGGGACTGGCAAATTGTAGATAGGTTTACCATGTGCAGTAGATACTAACATAAATGTAGTTTAAAATAAGGCTCAAGAGGGGGAATGGGTAGTCAGTGACAGACCCTTTAACTCTTACACTGCCAGAAGTGTTCCAGTCCAGGAGAGCAGTGGTGAAATACTATCATCATCTGATTTGTGGTGGTAAAATGAAGCTCCATGGCTGTTGTCTAGAAGGGTAGTTTGGAGATTTGTTTGAAAAATTGCAAGGGAAATACTGGCTTCACACAAGGTTCATATACAAAGGGGAAGATAATTTTGACTGTTTGTTTTTTCTTCCCTCAAAGACAGATGCTCAATCTTATGAACAGACATCATTGTAATGTCTATATTTAGTACTAATGTCTATTAGTACTGCTATAATTAGCAGTAATCTATATTGTGGCACTACCTTCAACCTCCATGGGTAATTCATGTACCTATTCTGCAAGGTATACTTTGTGTTTATTTGGAACAGTCCCTGAATGAAAAGCATTTCTGCTTAACAGAATTAATTCTGCCGTTTAATTCCTCTACTGACCATGGATGGGGGCCACAAGATAGCTCCTCAATTTCCCCACTCTGAATTCAACTCAAAGAAAAATGCTAAAGTAGCAAAACTGGAGTCTAACATCTACGTAGTCAAAGATGTTCTGTGACATCATCATCACTGGTATGACTGTGACTTCCTGGCATCACCAAGATGCTGATAGTCCCGTTTTGATGCCCTTTCAGTTCCTGGATTTTCTGCTAAAATTGCCACCAGAAGCAAAAAATCATCAAAAACTTCACCTCTGGGATCTGGAATTGTTTCCCTCAAACTATTTTCACACATAGGCCTCCATTGCCACCATGTGCCATGCAGAAAGTTCTGTCTGAGTCTCTGAGTTCTTGATTACCATCTACTACTTGTTGATAGATCCTGCAACTACCTAGTTTCCCAATTTGAAAAGAAATATGAATTGAGAATAAAATAGTGAAATTCATCCTAATTCCTCAAGTGGAATATGATTACACAGTTTTATATGACATAACACTGTTTATACATGTATTAGCTTCCACTTTATTCTGCTGAAGTTTCTTATCCCATCACTCCTATAAATAGCCCATTTACAGAATGCCACTCCTCAGATTAGAAACTGTCAAGGTTTCACTGTAAATTTGTTCATGTGTACTATTCCACAGTTTTACTAAACTGCTACATGACATGTTGGCCAAAAATAGGTCTCAGCTATTCCCAAACTATGAAAATTTTTTTTTTTTAATTCAGAATATTGCTTTGGCCATGCGGGGAAAAAAAAAAAAATCCACAAAATAGAGTGGTGCTGAATGGGAACTGGTCTTCTTCCAGTTCTACAGGTAGGGTCTTCCAGTTTATTCTCTGAGGAGGAACCTTCTTCTATTTGTAAATGCAAATTTACCTCTTGACACTTTACAGATATTTGTTCCTGTGCTGTCATTGTCCATTAATGTCTAGAGCTTCCTCTCTGGTATTTACTTTTCCAACATATTTTCATGGATAGGATGATATCTCCCCTCACCCTTGCTTTGCCAAGTTAAATAAATCAAGCTCTTTTATTCCTTACATCTTAAAATGAACTCCATTTCCATGATCATCTTAAATGTCCTTCCTTGTATCTCCTTGCACTGAGTTTGTCTTTTTCGTACATCAAAAAGCAGAATGGTACATGTTACTGAAAAACATACCCTCTATGGTGTCCCTATGAACATCTGACTTAAAATTACGTAACCTTAATTTTAAGGAGCTTTTAAGCTTACGGTTTAAGCTCCTGAGTACCGCCATTGCCACATCTTTACTTCAGGGGTATGCGACAGCTAAAACCTGATAGAGCCTCAAGTGCTGCAATAGCCACAGCCTTGAGGTCACAATTTTTATCATCCTGCCTTTGCCTGTGCACTGGAGGAAAAGTTGAATCCCTACATAGGAAAATTGTCATCTCCCTTTTTTAAAACCCCGTGCAATTCCCTGTATGCCTGAAACCTGCACAAAGGTTACCAAACCCAAGCACTTTGGGGTTAGGATGTGTCAGAATTAATCTAGCTTGCACTTCCAACCCTGCCTGCCTGCGTCTATGTCGTGTGACATAGCGAATTAGTAGTAATTTCTCATTTAGTCCTCTGCATGGGTATTGCTGTCTGACTGAGCAGTTCTTTGATGATTTGTTCACTTTTATTGCTTGCTGTGAGTCTCAAACTCTCATTATTTCCTGCATGCACACTGTTTTTCACATGCTACCCCAAACCTAACTCTAAATAAAAAAAGGTTAAGTCTGCAAATTTCAGTTTATATCAGGTTAAAGGTCCATCAAGAAGTACCCTGCACTAGTGTGGGGACATGGACTAAATGGCTTCTGGATGACTGTTCAGCTTTGTATTTCTGATTTTGTATAAAGGCACCTGCACAAACACATACAATACATTTGCTGCTGTGTTCTCTTGTTCTTTCATTTTTATATTTATATTGATATTGGGAAAACTTTGCAAAACAGAGACTTCTATCTGTAAATACATTGCAATATATATTAACACAGACATTCATAGAAAGATAAAGCCATGTGGTAGTCATCTCCCCGATTCTCCAGCTGTACATGACTATTGCAGTCACAGCAATCACCTCTGTCTTTCCTTGACAAACCAATGAGCCATGCTTGAAGTGACCCTAACAAAGGAGTTAAATTAAAATCATGTAGAAAAAGCATTTCAAATCGTAACAGAGAAGTCATTGTTTTTAAAGGCTTGCCAATGAGATATACAGACTTACTGCCTCGCTACCCGACCACAGCAAGGTTTCCAAGGCTCCCTTCAGCCTCACTGTCCTGGGCTGCAAAGGTGAACACCCAAGTCTCTGCTGATCAATGATCTTTTTGTTGTTGTCTTGGTGCAAGAGGAGACACTAGTCTGAAACTGCGGGGAGACCAGCCTGGCAGGGGTGCAGGTTCTGTGTACATCTGAAAGCCTGGTTAGATTTTGCTCGACTTCAGGGGTGAAAATATTTTTCTTTTCCTTCCACAGAAAAATACAAGGGAATACTTAACCTCACTTGTGATCCCAGCCCCATTATCCTTGCCTGTGCTAGCATGTACTGCCTACAGAGAGACAGATAGGCAGTGGGGATACTACATGTCCCAACTGGAAAGCCCTGATTTCATTTCACAAGTTATCTGTGGCCTTATTACATCAGAAACGTCAGTCAATGAGTAATTCCAGAAAAGCTATGACTGATGGGGAGCAATAAATAACACTGCAGAGGAGCCCAAGCAGCTGAGGGTGGCTGAGCCCTGAGCTGGTCCTATGACCTGGTGATGCTAGTATTCTCTTGAATTTACGTCCCAGGTCTTCCCCTGCTGGGATGGTCAATCTATGGCTCCTGTCTAGGCACCTGTCCTGATCCTCTCTGCTTTGATTGGTTTCACAGATGCACAGAAGACAAACCCCAGCTGGGAGAGCAGCCCCAGTGTGGAGAAGATGTCATCCGTGGCTGAAAAAAGGCAGCCACAAGGTTTCTTCCCTGGCACACAGAAGAGGGTGGTCCTCTCCTTTAGGTGATCTGCTTCCCTCCCATGATGTTACACTGATGCATCCAGGATCTTACAGGAATTTAATTCAGGTTCTGCTGAACTTTTACTCTAAAAAATCTATACCTTGTTCCTTTCCCATATTGTTGCCCTTTTGTGCTGATCACCAGAACATCATGGACACACTGAATGAGGGACTCCATACCTGTCATACTGCAGGCTATGGCATGTTCGGGATGGCATCATATGGTAACATTTCCTATCACAGTCCGTAAAACTTCCCACAACATTTATTTGCTGTCCCATTTTTTCCTACATTTGTCCTACATCATAACACAAAAACTCCCACAGACAATAGTGATGTTAGTTCTTCTGATAAAAAATAGTGTATATCTTCTAGAGTTTGCCCTGATTTAAGATTTAATCTTGCAAATTATAATTTCCCACTGTGCCTAATATAACACTACAAAACAAAACAAAACAAAGATTCCTATGGTCACAGAGCAGTGTCTTTGCTGTGGGTGCCTCACTACCAAAGCCACACAGTGCTTAGTAGAAAAGTTAAGTGTGTGAAGCGTAGTTTGTATCACTAGCAGCCAACAGACATCAGGATGGTACAGGGGTCAATGGTAAATGTCAGAGGATATGGTATTAATTAGAGAAAATAAGTCTTAGACAAATCCAATATCTTTCTTGCATAGATGGAATATGCTTATACTTGGGTAAGGCTCAGTAGAGCACAACATCAAAAAATAACATTATGCAATATCAAGAGAGTACACAATAAGGTTGCCAAACATCAAATCCCATGTCCCCTATTAAAAACAGATGGGATATTACCTTTTTCATATTTCCCATATGCTTTTAATAGAGATTCAGGATCTGAGGCTGAAATACACTGCTGTCTGCTCCCTTCCCAGCCTTGCTCCTCACAGCCTTCTTTGCAGATAAGGGCTGGCATCTGGGCCATGCAAACAGTGGCTGCAAGAGACTGAAAAGAGCAAGGCAGGGACAGAGGAAGGAAGGACAGAAAGGGTTGGTTGTTGTTGTGGAGGAGAGGAAAAAAATGACCTTTGAAAACTGAGCCTTGGTACCGAACATCAATAAAAGATTAGTAGGTAAAAAACTGACCAAGAACTTGGTAATTGACAGAGCTCAAAGGTAGGTCCCACTGGGAAATCATTATGAAGTAAAGGGGTGCCCTGTGGTGTTCTGTCAAAATCAGCTGCTGGCCTGACGTTATATCTACATCAAGAAACAAATATAAAGATAAAATGTACGGAAGGGTTGGTGGGCTGATAAATTACGGAGAGAACAGTCAAACACGGGCACCTAGGTCATGTGATGTGTTGGATCTGGGCAAGCAAACTGGGTGGATTGGGTCCTGGAAAGTTAGAACTGAAAAGGAATTCGAGAATACAGAGAGCAAACAGACGATTGTGAGCTGTCCTATTTCTGTGGAAAAATGGGCTAATGGGATCACTGAATTCTGCCAGTAGAAAATGGGATTTAGTACCACTTTTGTATATGGCACTGATATGAAGGAAAACTGATGGCTTTTCAGACATACACACTTCAAAAGGATTCAGAAAACAGAGACAGAGGAGGAAAGCAACACTCTCCAGAACTCAAAGCTTTCAATTTATTAAAAAGCAGACATCTAAGTGATTCGATTACTCTGGAGGTATCTGGAGGAGGAGGAAGAATCAATGCCCAGAAACTCACTGATGTAACAACAAAAGAAAGAACACAAAACTCTCACAGAAAGCTGGAGGCAGAGAGAAAGTGAGCAAGTACTTGTGACAGCAGAAACCAGGATAGCATCCAACATCTAGGCACACATTCAGGTAGTACTGGATGTGTCCAGCTCTTGTATCTTCAAAACCAGATGGTTTTCTAGAATTTTAGCCAAAAAGAAAGGTCAACACTGAGGTATCCAAGCAAGCAACAGTGGCCTGTGTCATGCAGGAGATTGAAGTAGAAGATTAAACAGTCCTTTCTGGTCTTAAAGTTTAAAAGTATGTGAATGAGGGTTTAGACCTGCAAGTTAGTTTAGGCAACAACCCGTCATTCATAACACACCTCTGGTGCTACATCAATTTATAAATATTTGTAGATTTAATTGTTTAAAATTTAAGAGTTATTGTAGTCTGAACTTCTTTAGAAACATTGACTTTACAAGACAAACATCCAGGAACTCTGTTCCTGGTTTAAAGCATGAGGACACCTCTGCATTACAGAGATCTATGAGCATCAGAAGAATAACACGTAATTCACTCAGGAGTCCAGTTAGTATTTGGGCATAGATCTGTCTTGGAAACTTTACAATGTGTTTCACCATGGTTAGTCATATTTCAGTCAATGGAGAACTTACTCCCTATCTTAATAAGCAGAAGGAGTGGTAAAATTTCCTCACTACATTTAAATCAGTATCCACATCTGCTAACACTGCAGCTGGTACTTACCTGTTGTTATCTTCTGCTGGAAATGGTAAGGCAGGCTGAGTCACCATTAAAGTATCAATTGGCAAGCCAAGGCCTCTCTGAAGGTCTCCAGTCTGATGAGTGTCGATAATTGTTCTTGCCAAGCTCATTAAGCTGTCATTTCTCAACTCATTTCTTGGATGGCCTGGTGGATCACTCAGTTCAATGATCAGCACTCTTGATGGACCAGACATAGCAGATGGCTGCAGAGCTCGAGTGCTCACTGGTCCTCTCCCCACTCTCTGTGAGCTAGACCTGCTATGAAAGACCGTGCAAAATGCCATGTTAGGGCAATGGTATCGCTTTTTGTTAGCATTGGCTGAGATTACCTTCAACGTGCTTTCTCCTCCCAGCACATGATGGACTACTCGGACTTCATCATAACCAACCTTCAAGAAATCAGCTAACCGACGTATTATACTTGCTTCACCCTCTTCCCCAACAACATCAGTTACAGTGAAAGCCACAAGAAGGGAAAGGCCAGTGACTATTTCTACAGGTTCCTTCTCATGCAGGAGAACATAGAGAAGATTGTCCTCAAAGCTAAAGTAATTGGCTCCTGCCCCTTCATTCAGTGAGAAAGAAGATGGGGTTGGAGAGATGTATTTCCCTTGAATGAAAACACGAAGGCTGAGTGGTTCATCGTAGAATATAGCAAGGGGCAGTCTGGTTGTATTTTGGCCACTGAGGAGGTAGAGTCTGAAAGTCAGTGGTGCTAGGTCTGGGAAGCAAATCGTAGTGAGTTTGGTGGATGGCAACACAGAAAAGAAAGTAGAACGATGTTCTGCAGGATAACATGATGCATGTGAAGTTGCATCACTGAAAGTGTCCATAAAGCTGCCAGTCATTGCAACCACTGGAAATAGTCTCTGGCTGACCATGCTGGGGTCCAAGTTTTCTAGGATGACAAGTGCATGATCTGTCTGTTTGCAGAAGTAGCTTTGGACTGAGGGCTTGAAGGTACACTTGCTGTCATCTCTGTAAATTCCTGGAAGGGAATAGAGGGTGATGGGGAGAGGAAAAAAAAATTAATTGTTTCAGACATCATCTCAACTGTTTGTGGTATAGCTGCTTATCTTCCCATTCTGTGCTCAAAGTCACTTTCGTTGGTGCTAAAGTTTTACACAGTTTTTAGAGAAGCCTGGACACTAAGAGATATTAAATAAGTAGAAACCACATCTACCTCAAGAAGTACTTGAGTTGAAAATGGTTGAAGACCAGGGATGAATGACAGAGAAACACCATATACATTTGCCCTGTTTTTCTAGATATCAAATTATGGCCACTGTTGAAAGAGCAGGCACGTTAGATGGACCTTTGGTCTGACCCAATAATATGTCCCTGTGTCCTTGTGTCTTCTACATTCTCCTAGTTCTAAGCCTGTAGCAGGGAGAAAAATCAGAGCATGATTGCAATTCTTTGGAAAGGTAATTTAACTTCACATGAAGCTCTTTGATCCCACTCACAGGGATTGTACCTCAAATAAAAAAAATAGAAAGGACCAGAACATCACTAATCTACGTCGGTGGTGAACTGCTGCACTGAATTTTAGAGCTAGAAGAAAACATGAGATTCAGACACCTACAAATAGCAGAGATCCTTACATGTACTCCAACTGTCTAAGCTCCCATTGCAGTCAGTGGAGATCTGTAGTTTAAATTGTTCGCCCACAGGCAGGTATCTGACACGTGACACAGGGTCTACAGAAGACCTATGCCCTTCAAGGGTGGCAGCTGGAGGTGTGCTGGCATACCCCCCAGCACCTGAAATCACACTAGACACACATTTATGGTAACTGAAGCACTCCCAATTCCCCAGCCATAAACACAGACAATGCAGTTTAAGAAAACAATGAAGTTCCTCTAAAATATCTCTGTTTTGTCAGCTGGTTTGCCCTTTACAATCTTCTGACTTTAGTGGCCAGAGGTAGGATCCTGTCACCTAAACGCGAGTGCATAATGTCATCTGAACTTCTTAGGGTAGCTACAACATCTGTAGATGTAACACATGATCCAGGGGAGTACAAAAACCACTTTAGATTACACTTTTTGTATTCTTTCACTGGGTATGGCAGGAATTAAGACACTTCCATGTATGTCAGAATTTGCCACCAAATCCCATCCTAAGTGTCTGTGGAGACAAGTCAAGAGGATCCTTTTATGGAAGGGTCTATACAGAAGAAATGTAATCCATACAGTCTTCTGAGTTAGGGTATGTTCCATCTGACCAAATATAGGTCTATACTTTAAGACGAGAGAAATTGTGCCTTAGGCTATAATGATGAGATCATCACTGATTATAAAGAGAGAATAAAAGTAAATGAGTTGAGATATAAGCACCAAAAACATAAACGTTTCTGCCTGGAGCATCTTAGGCAAAGATGTGTGTTTTTGTTTTTCCTTCCCCTCTTCAAAATAAAATCAAAAGAGGAATTTGCTGCTGTAACCAGCTCCTTCCCTCCCCAAGCCTGCTCCTTCCCTGGTTAGCTGTGCTCATGAACATTTTAGGCAAAGCAAGGCCAATGTCTAAACTAACTGTGCACTCCTATTCAGCAACTTAAAGGATGTGCATGTAGATCAGCAGTGCCTGGTGCTAATGAAAAAAAGAAAGGGACAGCAACATCCTTGAGAGTAACAAATTTTGGATTAACAAAAAGGCATTCCCCTTATCAAGGAAACATTATAAATGTGGAACTCACTGCTCGAAGAAAGTAACAGACCCCTGGAAAAGGAACGAACTGTGAGAAATCAGCTCTGCTTATAGTTACATCTCAATGCCGGGATCCTGTGGACACTTACTCATGACTTATTGCAAGGGGATTCCTCAAAGCAGACCGCTACCCAGCTCCGCGAGCATTTCCCAGAATGAGCTCTCGCTTTGCACATCACCGAGGAAAGCAATGAAATTACATAAATGTCAAGCTCTGCTCAGGGAGGAGGTCCAAGCCAGATAAGATCTGTGCAAAAGCCCCTATTTTTAGACACCAGCTCACAATTTTCTTTTCCTTTTTCTTGCCTTTCCCTTTTTTTTGCTTTATCAGCGTAAGTATTTTGCTATCGGCATGTGCTGGGGGCAAAGGGAGAGGGAGCAGCAACTCCGTTCAGAAGGAGAGGTGGAAATGCTGCGCTCGGAGACATTTGGTATTGTCCTGGAGCGCTGGGAGGACGCAGCCCGCAGCAGGCAGCCAGCCCACAACGGCTGACAGACCTCATCCCAGAACCCCCCCACCTCCCCCCGGTGACATTTCTCTTGTCTACGGATGGGATTTGCTGGTATTTTGTGATTTCCCAGGACTTGCCTTCGCCCTGCCTGCCTTGCAAAGCAGGTTTGCTTGGTTTCCTGTACACACACACCCATGCACACACACATATCGTTGCCTGTCTCCTTCCAAATGGCCTTATCTGCCAGTCACAATTTCTGCAGCCTGCAATTTCGATCACTTTTAAATGAAACCCATGCTGGCCTTAGTAATCATAATGTCATTTACAATTTACCACAAAACACGTTTATTTAGTTAGTAGCACATAGGAGAAAGAGAACTCCATATGAACTCGCCGCTGAAGCCCTAATCTGATTATTTCCTCATGAAAATCCAAGCAGGGGTGCTTGTAAGAGGGGTCTGAGAGGAGAAGGAAAAAGTGAGTCCTGGCCACAGCTGACTCTCATAATCAATGCGAATAGATAAGTGACGTGGTGTGTCAGGGCCAGCAGCTAATCTGCCCCGGGGCTTTCCTC
The DNA here is from genome assembly GCF_964289735.1 of Phaethon aethereus. Lineage (NCBI taxonomy): Eukaryota > Metazoa > Chordata > Aves > Phaethontiformes > Phaethontidae > Phaethon > Phaethon aethereus. The sequence goes on along the minus strand of NC_138576.1, from coordinate 4,418,462 downwards.
TAAAAAAGGCCAGAGTGGACAGGACTTAATAAATACTGAGTGACCACTGAATATTGAGCTGACATGTGCTATTTACGTTGGCAATGAACAATAACAGTGATAAATTCCAGAAGCATCCCCCTGCGATGGATGAAATTACATTAAACAGGTTATATGTGTATGTGCACGTTTGCACACACACGTGTGTGCGAGGGAGAAAAAAAACAGGGAAAAAAGAAAGAGAAACCTGGCACGAGTGAGTCAGAGGGAGACTCTGGAAACGGGTGGGAAAGATGAAGATGTTCATATCTGTAGCAATGGGTGCACAGGCGAGGCCGAGTGTGGCGCCGGGAGCTGCGCGCACCTCGGCAGAGGACGAGGGCAAGGGTGTGTTCGGCGCTTGCACAAGCACGTGTGCCGTGCGTGTGTCCCGCTCGGCGCACGAAAGAGGGAGGAATAATACACGGAGAGTGTGCGTGTCCACCCTCTGCGGCTTTTTCCTCGGCCTCGGAGAGCAGACCTCGCTTTCCGCGGATTCCCCCATCATCAAGTCCGGTTTATTATTTAATTAGATACACGCACACACACATAGGCACGCAAACGTATGTATTTATATGAGATTTTAGCACTCAGGTTGCTTCTAGGGCTCCTGACAAATATTAACTTTGTGTCAATATTTGTCCTTCCTGTCGTGAAATGAGGATTTTCCACCTCATTTCACAGTTGAAAAGAAAAATGCGCCGAGGGGGTCCTCTTTGCTTAGGAAAAAAAAACTCCACAAACAACAACATCTCATATCCTTTATTTAGAAAAATGGAGCAGGAGGGAAGGAGGGAAGAGTATTTTTAAAATAGATGTTTTGACTTAAAGGCACATAGAGTCCTTTGCAAGTCTCCTGCCTTTTCCCTAGTTCCCCAATGCCAAATAAATAAAATAAAATAAAATAAGTTCTACATTTAAAATTGAATGAAATACATCAACATTAATGATTTTCCCCTTCAGGTTAACACCACCATTTCCTTCAATAATTTTTACCCATTTCATGATAGATTTCACAATTCACGGTACAAGGAAAAATATGGTGTTTTGTTGACAAAAACAAAAGGCACCAGGTTTTTATCAAAATAAAATAAATCTCCCACAATTTTCTTTCCATCTGACTGGATTTGCCCGTCAGTTATTTCTAATTTAACTACAATTATAGCTACAAAAATATAAAACTGAGTAGGGGAAGAAGGAGGAGGGGAGAGATAAATGGGACACTGTTTAGAAATTGCGATTCATTGGCCTTGGGCTGGCCAGCACATATCTTTGCTGAGGGGGAAATATTCATCAGCATTAACTGTTCCTTTTGACCTGCTGACATTCAAATGTGAAATAAAAAAAAAAAAAAAAAAGGGGGCCCAGCAATAGGACCTTAGAAATCTGGCGAAGGTAGATTATTCTGAGGTCAGTCCTTTTTGCTATACAAAGGATTTTCTATGTTTCTTGAGTTCACATGTTCCCCGTAAATAATTTTGGCCCCGATTCTCCTGTCTGATCCCTGGACAGGGTCCTGGTGCCTCGGCACTCATCCTCGCAAAGGCACTCATCCTTTGAAAGCGATGTCTCTGCAGACACGGGTCTTGTAAATCTTTATGTAGGTAAGAGAATACAAGCCCGTCAACTCCCGCGGATGCTGAGACGGGGCATCTCCCATCATTTTTAGAAATCCCATTGACTAAATTAAATTAGGGATCTCACTCAGCTGAGTTTACCGGTGTTCCTGTGGGGGATAAACACACAGATACGCGATACCACGTAACTTACTTGCGGCGGGTTTCTCATGAGGTATGTGTTGGGAACACACATATAGGAACGCACGGTGGCGTGTGTGCTTGCTTATGTATTTGTGTACGTGTGCGTGTGAGATGCACATGCATAAATATGTACTTATAGCAAGGATTGTGCAAACAAACATGGAGTGATTGCTTTAGGCTGTCAACTCTTTCTTTTAAAGAAAATTATGTTAGAAGGAAACGAGTCTCATAAGATCACACTGTGTGGGTTTTAATGCTCTCCTGTTTATTGTTCCTCCATAAAAAACATTGAACACCCTGGCCAATTTCAGTCACATTTGAGGACCGAAAGATACCGCGTTCCTACAAGTTTTGTAAAAGTAGGTGCCCAAGTAGAGAAAAGACAGTTATTAGTGCTTCCTCTGAAGGGAAGTCCGTAGTATAAACTCACTCTTATTATACATCACAGGATCTGAATTGACCCTTCCCTTTCACATACAAATCCATAGAAAAACAGGTGAAGTACGTGAAATATTTGCTCTTGCATTCATTGTTTACATGCATTGATATGGCCCCACACATTGCTAGTATTTATTCACTGTGAAATCAAGCATTATTTGCATCTTTCATATAGTTACATATTTTTATGCTAGCACCAACCCTTCAGAGCTCCCCCATGTCGAAGAGGTAAGGTCCATAGGTTACAGTTGACAGAATATCCTTCCAACTTATGAACAAAAAATTGCAGTTTTCCAGTTCCCAGAGACTATAGTAATAACTCTTTCCTGACCTTAAGGCATAAGTGCAGAAGTAAAGTCTTAACAAGAGAGACCAGAAGCGCACTGAGGCGAGGATGCTGTCCAACAGTGATCAGAAAGAGTCATCTAGAAAGAGTGTGGGAACAGAGCATGCATATAGCAATGTTCACCCAAAATGCTCCTCAAGCTTTCAGTGATTCACAGGCCAGGAACTTCTTGAGTCAGAGAGACCATCTTTGGTCTTTCTGTTGGAGAGAAAATATCACACCTGTCTCACAAAACTGCAAAAAGCTGGGGAGGAGAATAAGCTAGCTTGGAGAATATATCTTGAGCCCACTCAAAGGAGATGGGTCAGTAAATCTGAAGCGCCTTTTAGTGAGGTTGCCCAGCCCAGGCCTTGTTTCATGGTTGAATTAAGGGATGTTACTTATAGTGCCACAGAACTTCTCAAATGTCCTGCTGCCAGCACAAGGTGACCACACCTGGAAATACGTTGGCTGTCTGTGCCCGGAAGACTAGGCTGGAACTGAGCTGCTACAGCATTGCATGCATCAAAACTAATAAAATAACCAGTGTCGAGGCCAGTTCCTTGTCCCTGAGGCCAGCTGGTATGACGCACCCATACTATTAAAGTCACTGACTCTACAAAAGATGGTGGCCACTTCCAAACTGCTGTTTTTGACCGTCTCCTGACTTGTGCTAATTTCTGGAAAGTACCTAGAAATTGTGTGGGAGACTGCCGGGTTGTGCAGGACCAAACTGGGCTGAGAGCTGTTCTCCTGATGTAGCAGGAGTGACTGGGAAGCTCCAGTGCCCATAACCTAGCATTGCTTAACTCATGAGAGGTAGACATTGAGTCCATTCCTGCTATTGTCAGCACTGGCCCAGAGTATCTTGTCCATCATTTTATTAAACTTAATCAGAAAGACACAATTAGGGAGGACTTTTGTCCACATTATCATTAATGATTAGGGAACTGTAGTCTTTTTAACGATCCTGGCAACACAACATTCCCTGTAATGCTTATTTAGGGAATAAATCCAATCTGGTGACAAAAGAAGCATTACCTGACATGATACTGTGCATGGAGACAGAAAGGATTAAACAGCATAATTGATCTATACTGCATGATTCTGATTTTTCAGAGTCCCCAAAAGTGTGGTAAATTAAGCACCCTTAAATTATAACCCTGAATGGAGGAGAAACAGATGTTGTAGGAGTCATTACCTTAAACCCTGCTGTAATGCAATCAAAAGTGTAGCGTGGGACTGGAGTGAACGGGACAGAGTGAACCCTCATAAGACAACACGGCAGAGATAATTTGGGTCTCCGTAGCCTTCCTGAAGGCTATCGATACACAACTAAGAGGTGAAAATAATGGATTTTTGTACAGCACCTAGCAAAATAGGACCCAGGGCCCTGACTGGAGCTTTTAGATGCTCTCATGAAGCAGATAATATAAGCAAACTATTCCCATAAACTTCTTAAATTCATTAACCACCATTCAAAGAGCCAATAGCTGGGTGCGAGAAGGGTCCTGTCTCCCAGGAAAGGTGATTAAAAGAGAAAAACACAAACTAAAGCATATTTTGGCCCAAATTATTTCACCTTTGAAAAAGCATGCTCTTCTGCAAGTACCGATTTGCTTTTCATGTTGCTACTAAAGTTTTTCCTGTTATGTTTCCCCTTAAGATAATCCTGGTTTCCTTGACGTGTATTTAAAGCCCAGAAGAATTTTTCCCTCCTCCTGACCAGCAACCCTGATGACCGAAGCTTTAGTCAAATTGATACCCGCGGCTCAACATACAGGCGAGGGGCAGCGAACGGCAGAGCCTTTGCCGACACGGTTCCAGTCACCGTCTCTCTGGCCAAGGAATGATGAAACTACCACTGCCACCCGAAAGCAGAACAGCAATTTCTTCGGATGCCAGACCTAAAAACGAATGCGGCCGTGCCACGCACTGCTCTGAGCTGTGGATATAATGAGTTTTGAATGGGAAGTCCCGGACACAATAAATCTGTGCCATATGTGACCATTTCCTGTGTCAGTTCCTTTCTCATAACCAGTGGAGGCTTCGCCCTCCCCCTCACTTTCCCTTTCATGACCCCACACCAGGGCTCTGAAATCTTTCAGGGTTGCTTATGGGCCCCAGGCCTTTCCACAGCAGTTGCATAAATAAATGAGTTTGACAGCAAACATCATAACGGTTAGCGGTAATGTGTGTTCCACACAAGTGCTTGTGCTACTCGCTGGAGAAATGGGGGAGGAAAGAGCTTGGTTTGTTACCGCTAACAAAAGTATGTTCTCTGACAAGTGGTGAAAGAATTAGTCAAATAAACTTGAACTCTATTAAGACCATCGCTGCCAGGTTTTGTTATGGATGGGAAGGTTCTCAGCTTCTCGTTCCCTCCTTGGCCTGCAGTCACTGCAAAGACAAATCATCCTTTTCTTCTGCAAAAATAAAGTTAGGGGATAAAAATGAATTGCCTCAAAATAAAGTTTGCAAGGAACTCCACTTTACTATTATGATTATAATTTCTTCCCAGTGAGAACAGTTCTTTGGTCCTGGGAACAGACTCACAGAGACCGAACGATTTTCCATTAGAGGTGGGCCAGAAGGAAAACATCAAATACCTGCAGATTTTGGAAGTATTCGGGTTAGACTTAAGCTTAAAAATGACAATATATTTTTAAGACATAGATGAAGGAGGGGACAGAACAGAGCTCAGCATTTTCCCTACAATTATTTTCCCTTTTTTTGTTCATTAACTAATCAAACATTTTGATTAAATAACAAAATTTTACTAATTTTTCAGCTTTACCTGAAAAATGACAATATATTTGTACCATGTAAAATTTTTCTGTAAAACTGTTGTATTAAAAAGTTTTTTTTCCCCCAGATATACCAGTTAAACAAACATATTTCAAATATCCCAAGTTCAGCCCAGAAAGCCTGCAGACATTTCAATTAGTATATTAAAGGAATATAATTATTTTATAGAAGCTTCACAAAAATTATCAGGAAGGAAGAAAGGCAGGTTGGTTTCCCACATTCAATATGGAGGGAAAAAAATTTATTAATATTTTAACCAGGGACATTTAGGTTAAAAATTAGAAAAACCTCTTTCTAGTAAAAAAATAAAATAAAATAACAAGACCTTGAAACCATCTGATTAGAAACCTGGTGGAACTATCATGATTGAAGAGTTATTTTAAGCACGTTATATTACTTTCTCTTGAGAGCAGTGTAAGTATCGAAACCACTTTGGAGCAAATGGGTGGGTGAGGTGACTTCCTGAGCTCTCTCCCCATCCTGCCCAATGCCTCCAATATCTTTTTATCGACTGTCTTGTCTCCAATTTATCTTTCTTTCTTTCTTCCTTTCTTCCTTTCTTTCTTCCTTCCTTCCTTCCTTCCTTCCTTTCTTTCTTTCTTTCTTTCTTTCTTTCTTTCTTTCTTTCTTTCTTTCTTTCTTTCTTTCTTTCTTTCTTTCTTTCTTTCTTTCTTTCTTTCTTTCTTTCTTTCGCTCTTTCTTTCACTCTTTCTTTCGCTCTTTCGCTCTTTCTCTCTTTCTTTCTCTCTTTTCTTCCTTCCTTCCTTCCTTCCTTCCTTCCTTCCTTCCTTCCTTCCTTCCTTCCTTCCTTCCTTCCTCCCTTCCTCCCTTCCTCCCTTCCTCCCTTCCTCCCTTCCTCCCTTCCTCCCTTCCTCCCTTCCTCTCTTCCTCTCTTTCTTTCTTTCTTTTCTTTCTTTTCTTTCTTTTCTTTCTTTTCTTTCTTTTCTTTCTTTTCTTTCTTTTCTTCCTTCCTTCCTTCCTTCCTTCCTTCCTTCCTTCCTTCCTTCCTTCCTTCCTTCCTCCCTTCCTTCCTTCCTCCCTCCCTCCCTCCCTCCCTCCCTCCCTCTCTTTTTCTTTCTTTGTCCAGATAAGCTATAAAAAATGTTAAAATCTTATTTGTACCTGCCTTAGCTGAAGGCACAGTCCTAGAGCCTATGCTCATGACAGAAGGTTCACAAGCACAGGAGTAGCATTATTAGGGTGATTTTCAGCAATATTAGTCCTGTATGGGCTATGGAGTTGAATCTTAAAGCAGAAGGATTTCATTACAGGTACAGACAGCTATATTATGCCATGACATATTTATGACAATGAACAGTAATGGGAGGCAAGTATTTTAAGCCTTAGAAGTCGAAATTAATCTGAAAGCATAGCGCAGAATCTGAACACCTATGAAAACATATTGAAGAGCTAAAATTTGAGATGCAAAGGCTGGAGTCATTATCTGAGCACGAAGAATGGGATTCATCACATTAATTTTAGCTGCCTAAATGTTAAGCATCTAGTCTAAGCTAATTGTCTAGTCTAAGCTGTTCATTTATTCAATAATCATTAGAGAAAAGAGAGAGAGACTTTTAAAGGGTCATTCATTCCTGCTTTCCCCTTGGATGGATTGTATAATTTCTGAAGGTATCTATCTCTACTGGCTATGTGGGAAACCTAGGCAGCTAGTTTGGACTGAAGGCTTGTATTTGGATGGCTGGACTTAGGGGAAACGAGTTCAATTCCTAATGATGTAGCTAATGAGACTTGCAGAACAGCTAGAGTAATAGGTGTTCCTCTTTTGAAATAAGTGGGAAATGACAGCTCTGTACACACCTCTAAAGTAACTGCTTCTCCAGTTATGGACAATGAGAAAGAAAGTAAGAAGGAAAGAAAGAAGGAAGGTGAAACCACTACCATGCTAATCTAGAAAATAATAAAGCAAACACTCCTGTCCCTGACAGAGATCTAAACAGGATGCAAACAATTTTTTTTTAAAAAAAAACCTGAAAATGAGCAAACTCTGCATTTGGCTTTTGTTGCTACAATGGCTAAGCCTCTGGATCCAAATATTCCCACCTCACAGTAGCACTGGTGGCCTGGTGCACAGTCACCCTGCAGACCACAGTGGTCTCTGCTCCTGAGCAGTACAGCTCACGTAGGAAGTGGAGGGGGCACTGAACAAAATACCTTGGAAAGCACAGAAATAGAGAATTTATGGCAAATTGATCAGTGATCAATTGATCAAACACAGCGAGAGCCTCTAAAACTGATTTCTAACCTCTGGACCAACACAGGTGCAGGGATGGAAGGACACTGGTTTCAGAAACCACTTAAAAGAAAATCAAATGTGTCTGTAGGTATAGTCCTAAAATACCATACCTATATCAAATCTTAGAAAAAAGAAAGTCAGAAGAGTTTTATAGATGTCATTTATTTCAACCTCTTGCTCAAAGCAAGGCTAACTAAGAAGTTAGATCAGGCTTCTGAGGGCTTTATCACAAATCATAATATATCTACACTTTAGGCTTTTATATGTTTACTAGGAGAAGACTCCCAGTTTAGAATACGTCCAGAGAAGCTGCCAGAGTTGAAAATTACTTGAAGAAGATCTGTGATCTTAATGACACTCTCATACCTAACTTCATACACATGCAAAATGGTTTGAAGAAGCTTTAAGGCTCACTTTTGCAAATAGCTGTTATACTCGGGTGTGCTTGTTTTAGGTGGTCCAAGGCTTGTTCCTTGTCCCATCAGAGTCTTCTGAACATCTCCAACAGGGAAAGACTATGTGTGGAGCTGGAGCTTCTCCTGTACTTTAGCAGATCGTGTTCTTCATCTTCATATGAATGTGAATTAACTCAGAGTCACACTGACCCTGGTTGTGTGGTACGGTGCCCACAGAGAAAAAGAGTAACTACATTGGTGGAGCACTGCAAGCACCCACACAGACCTGACTGTCCTGCTCTAACTAGCAGGCGTGACTCCCTTTGCATTTTATTCCAGACTTACTAGTAAGTCTTTTGAAATTTCAGACAGTCCTTGGAGTTATTTTGGCCAGGAAGTATATTTAAAACTCATTGTGCCTAATGTTGTCTTTCTACAATTGAGAAGTAATCAGGAAAGACGTGAAAATAAATAGACAAGTGAGAGGCAAAATGAAATATGAAGTGGCTAGAAAGGAGTCTGCTCTTTAATGTATTTTTTCAGCTTATTATTGTACAAGCCCAGAGCAAAAGAACAGCTTTGAAGAGTCTTTTGAAAGGTTGTCTTTTTATTTTTCTTAACTTTTTATTTATTAACCATGCTGCACAGGGTACTTCCAAAAATGATGGCTGGGTTTCAGGTTACAGGGACTTGTTTAGTCTCAAAACATCCCAGCCTGCAATGGGAAACAGAAAAGAGAAGTAACGGCCCACTGTACGGTGTTTGAAGGGACTAAAACCAAAGCCCATTTGTTCTCTGCTTTTCCCTGTAATTTCTGGAGGTTGAGCTTGCGAAGGTTTGGATGTCTCTGTTTGGATGGTTAAAATGCATTCCCAGCAGGCCACTTCCTCAGGTGGTCTATCTGATGACAGCTTGATGCTTAGGCCAATATAAAACAGCTGATGTTTTGACCCTATCTGAGAATAAAATTATAATACTGCATTCCTACATGGGGCAATGATTTCATCCTCCAGATTGTTGCGGAAAAAAATAAATATTATTGAGGGCACTTACCTTATGCTCAAGCCCTAAAACATGACCATCAATAACATTTCTGAGACTCTCAGTCTTGGAGTGCTATGTAATTATTTATCATTGCCGTGAATATGTGTTTATGCATGCAAATATTCAATTGCTGCAAAATTTCATTCAAAGCTATCATGTGTGAATACACTAGCTGTGCACAGGAAACCAGACAGGTGCATTAAGCAGATTTGTTTTTTTGAGACTTTTTAGTGCTTTAGCACAGGTGAAAAAAGGAGCACTGAAACAGTGTTAAGGTAAACAAAGCAATACAGATTCCCGAAAGCCACTTAGCTCAAGCATCGAAGGATGCCCTTCATACATTATAGTCTATATTATTTAACTTCTATTAAGAGAATTACCAGTATGGACAATTCTGGGTCTGATTTTATGGTGTAACACCAGCATTGCCAGACAGATACATAAGAGGAGCACAAGAATGATTTTCACGTGTTTATTCCTCGGCATCAACAATATCAGAATATATTCCGTTTTCCAGACATATCAATTGAAAAGCTCAGCTGGCAGGCTCTCAGCAGGAACTTGCATGGGCCTTTTTGTTGATTTGGGCCATCCAAGAACAGCTCTCATCTCCCAGATTGCCCTGAAGAGCCAACCCAGTTTGAAGAGCTTGCAAAGAGCCCATCTGGCAGGGTTTGCTCCGATTTCACATGCCTCATCTGTTAACCGTAGAGGACACCAGGCTGAAGCCTCGTAGGCCATGTTTGTATCGCACTAACATGGAAAGACTCATTCCAGAGTCAGAGTACACTGAGTAATAAGTAGTAAGTATTAGGTACTATGACTAATCCAGCAGGTAGAAAATTGGTCGAACCCAGTTCTATATTTGCATTGCCTGGTCAAGACAAGTGGGCTGGACCCAGTGTCCATGAAAGCCACGGGAATTCTGTGTATGTATAATTTACCTGGGAAAGAGCTTTCCACAGAGATCCCACTTTCCAAAGCAAAACCTGCCCAAAAGGGCAGTACGTTATGTCCAGCCCATATTGTCAGGCGTCAAGTGTGGCCAGCGGGGCGAGGGAGGGGATTCTGCCCCTCTGCCCCGCTCTGGGGAGACCCCCCTGCAGTGCTGCGTCCAGCTCTGGAGCCCTCGGCACAGGAGAGACATGGACCTGCTGGAGCGGGGCCAGAGGAGGCCCCAGCGACGCTCCGAGGGCTGGACAGCTCTGCTGGGAGGACAGGCTGGGAGAGCTGGGGGGGCTCAGCCTGGAGCAGAGAAGGCTCCGGGGAGACCTTAGTGCAGCTGCCAGGGCTTGGAGGGGCTGAGGAGAAAGATGGGGACAGACTGTTCAGCAGGGCCTGTAGCGACAGGACAAGGGGTAATGGAAAAACTTAGTTTAGGGAAACTAAAAGAGGGGAGATTCAGACTAGATATAAGGAAGAAATTTTTCCCAAGGAGGGTGGTGAACCCCTGTCCCAGGTTGCCCAGAGAGGTGGTCAATGCCCCATCCCTGGCAACACCCCAGGTCAGGTTGGACGGGGCTCTGAGCAACCTGACTTAGGTGAAGATGTCTCTGCTCATGGCAGGGTGGGGGTTGTACTAGATGGCCTTTAAAGGTCCCTTCCAACCCAAAAATTCTATGATTCTATGATTTCCAATATAGTAATAATTCTGGCAGCACTGTGGTCTGTAACCTGAATACCCAACCAGAAGGTTGTGCTGTGGAAAGGATGGTACACCCCCCTGTGCTGCCAAGGGCATGAGGGGAGGAGGAAATCTTGCCTTTTTTTTCTTTGCTCTCGGTGTCTCACATGGAATGGGAGCTCAGACACAGAGGCCTCAGAAGTTGAGATCTGAATTTAATAAAGCTGTCTGGAGGGGGAGGGAGACAGAGAAAAGGAGATCATGGAGATAAGAGAGGCAGAGATAGGAAGAGAGGAAAAGAAAGAACATTAGAGCTGGCTGGTGATGGCTGTGTCCTTTCAGACTCAAGTAGGCAGAAGTGAAATATTTGTTTAAGAGGTGGGACGCCAGTTTATTTTGAAAAGATTAACAAAGAAAAAGAATATTTTATGATTAGAACATGTATTTTCATGCCACTGTAATGACGACAGGCAAAAGGCAAGGAAAGGCAAGGGTATTGGCAGGTGCAGCAAGACAATTATACAGCTGCTTGATTTCATTCCAATTTTGGGGGCTATTGGAGTGATCCTTTAATTTCAGTACAGCTACAGTCTGCAAGGGGAACTAGGCCCCTCCTTATGAAAATAACCTCTTTCAAACTAACAATAAATTCCACAGATTAGCAAAAGGAGAGGGTCAGTTTGCTTCACCACTTCTGCAACCTTTCTCCCATTTCTGCTTGGAGAATAAAAGTTAATTGAGGGGCCGTAGGGAGGAGGAGGCTCATCTAATCCCCACTGACATCAACAGCCCTCTCCGCCAAGGTGCCAAGCTGACTTCTTTACAGAGAGCAAATGCACTGCCAAAGCTCCTACCTAGGGACTTCTTTTCTTTCTTTTCTTTTCCATAAGATTCTGCTTGTTAGAAAACCCAAAAAGACACCAGAGGGAAAATAAACGCAGACACGTTTTTAATTCATACATTTCATTTTCAGAACATGGTGGGCACTTCAGTGCCGGGTGCTGGAACTGCAAGGGGGAATTTATCTAATCAGTCCTCCGTGTTCCCACTTCATTGCCATAATGTGGTCCTGCCGATTAAAGCACTGGAATTGTAACTCTGCATTTTCCTTCTCTTTCATGCTAAAATTATTGACGTGCTTTGTACAATGGGTAATTGTCATTATTGTATATGTGCCTAGAGCATGTGCAGAGCTGAAATTGAAATAAATAAGCAAACAAAATTCATGCGATAGGAAGTCTCTGATGGTATGGTGGGGGTTGGTGCCATGGCATCACGAGCTGAAAACAGGATTTGATGCTGCTGTGACTGGTTTTGATAGAGTGAGATTCGATAAGACTAGAAGAAAGGCTGCTGTGATCCTCTAGTCTGACCTCCTCTTTTTATACAGCACAGACCCACAGTAAACACCCAAATCAAAGCATCTCTTTTAGCATCCCGGGTCCAAGCCTCACCATCCAAGGACTTCACCTGAGCAATCCTGATTTACATCACCTGAGGATCTTACTCAGTATCATACATTCTCTTTTGCTCCCTCTCTTTCTCTCCCTCTCATACACACACAGTAGATTTGTTCTTTACATTTAATTTATACAAGTGAGGCACAGAATATATTTCCGTAACGGCAATTAGATACGCACTAATTTCTTCTCTGTGAAATAGCAGTAAGTAATTAATCAGAATTTTGATCACAACTCAGTTGGCAATTCTAATTGCACTTGCCATTTCTGCAGCAAATACGGAATCTTTATCTTTTTTGCCTAGTCCTCTCTTCCTAATCATCCAGGGTGCTAGAAGCAAAACATTTCCAAGAACTAGATATTGTCTCTATCAACCAGCAGCCTTAATACCTTTGGACTGAGGGTTAGTGGGTTCAGTCCATGGCTGTGTTTTATTTCAAGCTTCATCATAATTTTAAAGCGAATAGCTAGTGGCAGGCTGGCTGCTTGCCTGGAGGAGGGGGGATCCTGCCTCATAAAATTATGAGAAAGGATAAAAGCTACTAGCTCACTCCATTAAAAACCTTCTGGGGGAGTACTAAAGACACCTGACCTTTGCACAAGCATCCAGCAGGGATCTGAGGGGCATATGGACATTGATCAGATCCGTATCACCAAAACCTGCACGGCATCTCTGAGACACCGCAACCACGTTTTAACTCCAGGTGTTACCAGCCATCTTGGTATCGAATAGGATGATCAGGGGAGGTCAGTACTCTGTGCTTAACCAAAACAGTGTTTACACGACCGTTTAGTGATCATTCTGCTGATCTGTGCACACTGACAGTGCTGGTCCGGAGCAAGAATTGTTTAAGATTATCTGCCTGGAAAGTGTTATGGCCAGGGGTCTATGGAGATGAGACTCCCCTTTGCTACGCTCTGGAAAAGCTGACAGTGAGATACTCCTCAGACAGCTTAGAGTTAAAAGGGAGCAGGAAAAGAGAGGGAGATTTACCATTTAGGAACTGAGCCCTACGGGGACCTGAGGGTGTACCCACACCCGGTGCAGCCTGCAAATCCAGTGTGGCACTTCACCTTCTCCTGCTGCTAGAAGGAAGGTTTCCAAGGACCTTACAGCTGCAGTCTGGTTTAATAACCAGATTCTTCATATAATTCAAGCCCAGATGATTAATATTTTCCCAGGTAATCCCAAACCATACACAGTAAGTTTGGGAATAAACTGACATAACAATATTGTCCACTTAATAACTAATGAAGAGGTTTACAAGAAATGTGAAGACGCTCCACTTCATGCACGAAGTCTTTGCAAAGAATACGTTATGAACCAGAATAGTTCTGGTTCTACCCTTGCGTACAATTTGAGCAAGTAACATCAATGAAAACTACTCTTTTGAAGACTGACCAGGGTCTCCTGTACTCCGCAAAACCTGTCTCCACCCTGCCCTAACCAACAGAAATCACTATAAGAACAGGAAGGCATCGGCTCATCTCTTTCCTTTGCTTCCGCACGGTTGGGGTTTTTTTTGCTAGTGCTCTTGCTTTTATTCCATATCTGAGAAAACAGTAGGAAGGATTTGACAAAACCTGTAACCTTTCAGAGTCCTTCTCCCAGACACCAAAACTCTCCCATAGGAATAGGGAATCATTCTCAACATTAATGATGCCAATAAGGACCGAAGAGGGACAAAACATCTCAGAACCTAGCTATCAACGTTGTAGCCAGGAACAACAACATCTGAGATTTTGGGGTGCTGGATTTCTTGCTCTCCCAGAGGACAGAAAGATACAAAAAAAATCAACGTCTGAACTGCCACAGAGACATTTCTTCAGCTGGGGTTGGGCTAGGGATGGCATGTTAAACATGTTGCCCATGCTGAAAACTCTCAGAAACTTTAACCATACATTTTCCAAGCTCAGCTCTACCTTCTGGGACAGAGTGGGACACAGATGTTTTCCATCAGCCTTATGAAAGAGGTACACTGAGGCTTGATCTACACTTGCAAAGGCTTATGCCTTAGCCCTGGTACTCAGTCACACATATTTCACATTCTTAGAACAATGCTTGGCATGTTTTTTTTGTCTAGGTCAACTAATACTGACCGAAACAGTGTCTAGGAGCTGTCTGAGGGTTAGTGTGATTTGTGACCATCCCAGTTTGGATGCAACCAGTCTGGTCTGGAGGATAAGGTAGTTTAACAATTATGCATGTGACCACACTAAGAGTTGTCCGCATGGCCATAAAACTGGCTGTGGTGCTTTGTAGTTTACCAGCACAAAGGTAGTCAGAAGGTTTTTCTTTGCAGCCACATTGTGCAGAGCAGTACCACTATGCTCCCCATTGTTCTTATAAGACATATCCTCAAGCAGCTCAGGAGCATGGGAGGCACTGGTAGAATTAAAAATGAGGTAGCCACCAGCAGGTTCTTCCTAACCAGCTATCCATACTTCTGTGGAGTCAGCAATGACTCGCTATCTAAACATATTAGAGAGAACCTAAAAAGGCAGAAAAGAACAAAAAGCTGTTCAAAGAATTTCACACATAGGCTGCAAAAGAGAAAGGATGCCTCTTAACCCTGACGATAATCAGGGTTGCTTAATCACCTCAGAGAGGAAAAAAAAACCCAACAGCTCTTGGAATCAGAACGTCTTTGAAGACCGAGTAACCCGACACAGCACAGATTTATGAAGACAGCAGATCATGTCCCAGATCAGCTATAGCAGCCAAAAGACAAAATAAGAGCTTTAAAACCAGAGGCAGTGGGATAAAATCAGACTAGTGCAAAAAACATCAACTTCAACACAGATATGTAAGTAATGGATGATCCTGAAGAGACATTCTGGCTACATCTTCACTAGTAAATTAAATGTGCCCAGGAGTATTCCCAGGCACCGAGGCCAACTGACGTGGTTTGGTTGCATTCATCTATTAAACACTCTCAGCTTTCAAAAAAGAATGGATTCATACAACAGACCAGTTGGGAATGTGCCCTGGCACATGTTAACTCCCAAATTCCACCCAATAATAGTTTGGGAGAGCATTAATTGGCCCAGGACAAAAGAATGCCAGGGGCTGTTGTAACCGTTTTTGCAGAGCAGAGGATTGTTTCCATGTCTGTGGCCTGGCACCACTTTATTTTAGAATCATAGAACCATAGGATAGTTTGGGTTGGAAGAGACCTTTAAAGGTCACCTAGTCCAACCCCCTGCAGTGAGCAGGGACATCTGCAACCAGAGCAGGTTGCTCAGAGCCCTGTCGAGCCTGACCTGGGCCAGGGGTTCACCACCCTTGTTGGGAAAAATTTCTTCCTTAGATCTAGTCTAAATCTGCCCTCTTTTAGTTTAAAACCATTACCCCTTGTCCTATTTGTTCCCATCTTTCTTATAAGTCCCCTTTAAGTACTGAAAAGCTGCAATAAAATCTCCCCAGAGCCTTCTCTTCTCCAGGCTTTTCACCTACCAGGACCCCCAAGTCCTTCTCCATGGGGCTGCTCTCCATCCCTTCATCCCCCAGCCTGGATTGATACTGGGGGTTGCCCTGACCTAGGTGCAGGACCCTGCACTTGGCATTGTTGAATCCCATGAGGTTCACATGGGCCCATTCTTCCAGTTTGTCCAGGTCCCTCTGAATGGCATCCCATCCCGGAGGCGTGTCAACCACACCACTCAACTTGGTGTCATCTGCAAACTTGTTGAGGGTGCACTCTATGACACTGCCTATGTCACTGATGAAGCTATTGAAGAGTACTGGTCCCAATATGTACCCCTGAGGGACACCACTCGTCACTGATCTCCATCTGGACATTGAGCCATTGACCACTACCCTCTGGATGTGACCATCCAACTAATCCACCGAACAGTGCACCCATTAAATCCATCTCTCTCCAATATAGAGATCCTACTGATGTGGTCACTCCATCCTAGGCCAGTAGGTTGGTCAGGCAGGACTTGCCCTTGGTGAAGCCATGCTGACTGTCTCAAATCACCTCCCTGTCCTCCATGTGCCTTAGCATAGCTTCTAGGAGGATCTGCTCCATGATCTTCCCAGGCACAGAGGTGAGGCTGAAGGGTCAGTAGTTCCCTGTGTCCTCCTTGCTACCTTTTTTAAAATAGGTGCAATGTTTCCCTTTTTCCAATCTCCCAGGACTTCACCGACTGCCCGACTGCCAGGACTTTTCAAATATCATGGAGAGGGGCTTGGCAACTACAGCAGCCAATTCCCTCAGGACCCTGGGATGCATCTCATCAGGTCCCATAGACCTGTGCATGTTCAGGTTCCTCAGGTGGTCTCAAACCTGATCTTCTCTTACAGTGGGGGGTACTTCGCTCCTCCTGCAAGATGACATCTTGCAGACCATCCCCTCTAGGGTTGTGGGAAGAGATACTGCATGTGAAGACTGAGGCAAAGAAGTCGTTGAGTACCTCAGCCTTCTCCTTGTCCAGTTTGCCAGTCATGCTCATCATTTCAGCATGGGCATAGCCCCTATCCGCATTAACCTCTGCCCCGTAAGGGTGTTTCTGTGACCACAAATCTACCTGCAAAATTTAACAGAGAGCACAGGCCACATCAGTTAGAGAGGTATCTCAGTCTGAAGGAAGTGAACAGGGAAACCTGCAACCAGTATTAATTCGGGGCCCCTTCAAGAAAGCAGTTCACACCCAGAGGTGAAGACCAAGCAGACATTGTTTGAAATATTTGGCCTACTCCCAGCATTACTGGAGGTTGCTGAATTTTTTTCACACTTAAATCTTTTTAATTTGTTGCGTACTTGTTGCAAACAAACTTACTGTTCACTCAGCAGTTTACAATGCCGGCACTGCTGTTCTGTTGCACTAGAAAAATATTTTAAGTGGAGAAAAACAATTTGAGGTGATTATTAAAACAGTTATTAGTGAGGCAGAAAACAAAGTTGTTGCTGTTTGCCTTCTGTTTGTCATAACAGCAGGTTTCCAACTTGAGTGGAAGGAAGGGGCAATCTATTCACCTCCTAAATGTTATCTCCCTGCTGGGAATGAGCAATGGATTGACGGTAGCTGAAGTGAGAGATGCCTGCCCACTGCACCTTAATTACTACAGGGAGGATGGATTTGAGAGGATTGGAGTCGCCACAGGAGCAAGCCTGGGAATAATTTCATGTCTCTACTCAGCTAGGGTCTCTCTGGGTTGATGCAGCTGGACCCAACTCTGGTCTTCAATAGTCAGCTGTAATCTCTGAGTTCATTGAGGTTGTGGTTTCATGTAACTGCAGGAAATAATCTGACGCATGATGCCGTCAAGTAAGCCCCCTCATCAACACATCATGCATGAGCAACCCTCTAATCAAGATGCTCTGAGAAACGGCAGGTGAAACCTGTGTACATAAAGCCTCACAAAAACAAACAAACTGTGGAAATTCTTCTTACAGACATGCTGAGCAAATACAGGAGCAAGAGTGGGATGAGGTGAGGAGTGGCAACACCACCAGGACTCTGCCACCAGTGGATTTTGGACAGAACAATCTGTTGTCTGCTCTTGCCTTGGATGAGAACGGTGAACCTCAGTAAAACCTCTTGCTGTTTCTTTTACCCATACGGCACGGTGTGCACAGAAACATTTGCTCTGAGCACAGGCTCAGACACAGACAGAGCTGACCCACAGCAGACAACGATGCCAGCAGGAGTCAGAAGCACGGGCTGGGGCTATGTGTAAATGCAGCCACAGAGAGCAAGAACAACAGGAGCATGAGGTCAGCCCTCTCAGTAGGACCCCAGACAGGTCCAGCTGTCTCTATAGAGCCCAAGCAGGTCCAGTGTCATGAACAACACCTCAGCCAACACATGTCTCTGCAAGGACAGTTCCCAAATGTCCATGCACACAAGACCATCTCTTAGTTTAGAAAACTAAACAATTTCACATCAATATTCAATTTTCTGATTTTTTAACATGAGGGACAGGGCAGGAACACGTCTCCTAGTCAAGATGGAGGCAGAGCTGATGAAAGAGGCAGACACTGCTGCCCAGCCTGAAAGCTGCCCTCACAAAGACCAGGGACACATCTTGGCCTTGTGTTTCAATCTCCCTCCCTCTCTAAGGAGCTCCACTGGTGGCTCTTTTGCTGCTGTGGACAGGAGTCCAATGTGCATCCACAACAGAGAAGACTGAAATTATTGTGGTTTCTCATTTGAGATTTTCTTTACAGCTCCTGTCTGCTTTGCTCCATGGTGCTCAGCCTAGCATTTGGATTTTCGATGGAAAGTCATCTAGATCAGGCTCATTATCACCCTTTGCCAGGTGACTTGGGAGCAACATGCATATCTGAAAAGTGAGTGGAGGGCTGAGCTGATGCCTCCTGTCCTGAAGACATGGGGACATGCAGGGGCACAGCCAGCATCAGGCTGGGTGGCTCCAGAATGCAGTGCCATTACAAATAGCGCTTTGCCTGGAGGCCTATCCAGTTGAATTAGGAAAAAAAAGAACCATTAATTAACTTGACTTAAGTGGGGGCTGATGCAGGGCAATGTGACCTTTTCTCTATGTCACATGTCACACGGATTTTAGCCTCCCTCTGATGCTTTGTCACCGCCAGTCCTTGTTTCTTAGATCACTGGATTGCAGGGGGGTTATGGTGACCAAAGGGATTGGGGCAGTAGGAGAAAAGAAAGAGATGGCTTCGCTATTTCAGTGGTCTATACATCAAAGACAACAGAATTACATTATCCATCTACCATCTATCACCTTGACAATACACATGTATGAATACTTTATTTCAGGTATTATAAACACATGACACGTCATGTGTACATTCAGTTAATCTACCTATTTAAGGTAGTTTTGGCAATATTTTACAGAAAAACTAAGAATGGTATCAGTTTACAAAATGGAGAATAGAATTATTCATAGAATGCTGTTCAACTTTTGCATTAATGTGATGGCAACAGAAGGAGTTCTCTGCAGTTCCACCAATCAAGTCAACGCATTGCTTCAATAGCCCAATCTACTTAAAATTTGCCATTCAATTAGCCTACCTCAGTGACAGGAGGGAAACTAGTTAACAGCCTCAGTGCAAGCTGATGAGAGTGAAGAGACATTGGGCGAATAAAATAAAGACTTGCAGCAAGGAACCTCCACTCTCTTTGGCTACAGTATACTCCCTGATACAGATTATTTCTGTTTGAGAGATTCAGGAAGACGTAAGTGAACCTGCATGCCTCTAACCCACTGTGAGGTTTCCCTCTGATATCCTTGGGGTCATGACAGATATATGGCTAAGTCTGCTAGTCTCTATGGCTGGGACCAGATAGAAAACCAGGTTTTCTGAGGCTTCCTCAGATAAAAAGTCACCTCATTTTGGGAGGTAGTCATATCTGGGCTCTAATACAACACGTAGTTTCAGCTTTGTAAAACAGGAGGAAGGACAGTGCTGAGGTCAGGAGCACATGTAGGTTAGGGACGGCACATCAGTCCTTCAAAAATACAGACACATTTTAATATTATGATATGATGAGCTCTGTTATTTTAAAATGGGTAGCATGAATTTTAGGGTATTTTTCATCAAAATCCCTTTTTATTCCTTTTCCTTTTAGTTGAAAATTAATCTCTTTACTGGATGTCTTGTGGAAGCGAGACTGATGCAGTCACATCATGGATATGTTCCTCTACCCCTGCCTTCATGTATCATAACATTTTTAGTTTGCTCACCATCTTCACTTAAACAGGTTAGAGGAGATGTCTTAGAAACATCTTCCGATAGCAGAACCCTTTCCATCCTCAAGTTCTTAAGTTGAACGAAAAGATTCCTTCAGGGCTTTCAATATCTTCAACATCAATCAGTCACAAAAAAACCCACCATAGGCAATGACAGTTCCCAAATGTCCATGCACACAAGACCATCTCTTAGTTTAGAAAACTAAACAATTTCACATCAATATTAAATTTTCTGATTTTTTAACAGAATAAGTATTTAAAAATCACTAGTTGTAATCTAATTTCAAATAATATTTATGGACTGCTATCTTTGTATTTCTTTTACTATTATTTTCAATAAAAAAAAGAATGGTAAGGGAAACAAAGATAAAAAGTTCCTTTAAACACAAACATGTAAACCAAGTTTGCATGTGAAATCAAAATAAATGGACTTTTCTAGATAAAACTGGAAAAAATACATTTTATCTCAGAAGCTTGGAAAATATTTCCAAAAAAACCCGCTAAAATTAAGCAAACCTAGGTGTTCACATGCTATAGAAAACACAGAGGACACATAATTATTAAGGCGAAGAATGAGAACCACTGCTATATTGCCCATATATTTTTTCTTTCACATCTGCCACTAGATCAGAGATCTAACAGTGAGTCTGGCAAGATTTCAATGATTACATGTTTAAATGTTTAGACATGAGCATCTAAGTCTGAGCTTGGCTCCCTGAGCTGAGAGAAATCAACACCTTGCATGGGAAATTTATGCATCTTAGACACCAATTTTAGGGTGAGATAAATTATTTCAGTTAGGCAGGATGAATCTGTCTAGTATAACTTTAATCTCTCTTTGAAAAAGCAAGCTATTCTAACCCTAACCATGACATTCAGGATACATCTACGCCTTCTCCTTAGCACACCACAAAGTCTCCCTCAAGACCTAATCCACAGCCCAAACAATAAACTGGCAATTACAGGCCCAGGAACAAGGGAAAACCAAGTTTCAGAGCACACTTGATGTGGTGAGCCTCATTCTGCATGAAAGCTTTGTAGATGGTAAGGCACACCTGGACTGGCTGCCCATGAGAGGCTGCAGGTATTTCTACACTACCAATCGTCCACCTGTGTGGTCTTTGTAAGGGTGAAAGGTGGATGGAACTGGGAGCTCACCAAGCTCTGAGTTTATCCACAGACCCCTCTTTGAGGGTTGTGTCAACACAGACATCGAGTTCAGAGGTGCAGGGTTTCGTCCTCTGAATCAGAGATTTTTTGGACCACACTGTTGAAAAAGAAAGTACAAGGAAAAAACACTTCTCAGATTCTGTTGGATAATATCAGCAAGGAAAGACATGTCAATGTTATACGACATATGTCTTAGGCAGAGCAAAAAACCTCAGAATGGCTTAAAAAAAGTTGTCCATGTCCCATGAAATCACTGTGGCTTAAAGTATTGAAGGTTGTTTTTGAAACTACTCTCAGTGCAAGCTATGCTTTTATCTCAGTGAAAATACTCCCATTTTACTAAACAAACATGATGTGATCAGCAATGGACCTCAGAAAATCCTCTTGTATCTCATTATCCCACAGTTTAGATTAGGGCTTTTATAGCTTGACTTCATAATTCAACCACAGGATCAGCTCTGTTCCCCTCTGCCTGAGCCTTTGCAGTGCAAATATATTATTTCTGTAACATGAAGAGTAAAGAAAAGGAATATAACATGTTCTTGAGGCAACAAGTTAATTTTGATTTAAACTTCCAGTGCTTGACATTGCAGGCATGAACACTGTGGTTATTTAAAGAGAAACACCAAGTAAGCAAGCAATAAACCCTTACTCAAGCAAAAAGCTTCCCAAAGGTTCTGGCTGCATTGTTTCCTGCAACACAAACCGTTCCCTCGTTAGGCCTGTTGGCAAGATGGGGTTATGCCCCTGCCATGCCAAGATGGACCCTATCGGACCTGTTAACCACAACACAGCTAACCTGTGAAAAGGGATCTGAAACTGAATTATGAGGACTTTCACCCTGAGAGCACTGGAGGCTGGAGAGAAAAACTCTCTGCCCAACCAGACCAGCCACGGTAAGGTTTTCTTGGCTCTGCCATGGACTTGCTTGAAACCCACAGACCTGGCTGTGCCTTGGTTTCCCCTCCTGCCCTTTGTTTTCTCCATTTAGGGCCGTAAATTCCTTGCAGCAGGATAATCTCTGGTTGCATGATGGTGCCTAGGGTCTCCACTCCCATTTGCCACAGTATGACAGCTCTTAAACAACTGCAAATACACAGTGACTGAGGCACTGCTGAGGAGCAGCATAAAAGGTGTTGCATGCTGGACTTTTGCTCTTGCAGTTCAAGCAATCCAGCATTAAGGTTGTTCAGCTGGTAGTGGAATCCACTTTTATTTCTCACTTCAAAACTTCTTTTTATCCTGCGTCCTCCATCACACCTCTGCTAATACGTTCAAGTTCTTGGACACATCTAACTGGTGGGAAGGATTTACCTTCCCCAGACACTCGAAGTCACAGACTTAGATTTCCAGAGTGACACAAAGAATTGAGTGCCTGGTGTCCAACTCCTAACAAAGTTATTTAAGATTTAGACATATCCTTTCCCAGAGAACATTCATACAGTTTTTCACCAACAGACTCAAGGTCACCCCAACTTCACTTCCACATGATCACAACTGAAGCAGCTGAGCTTAGGCTGGCACTGAGTTCTAGTGAAGAGGTCACATTAAGGTAAAGACATGAAACAGCTGAGGAGATGTGGCCCCATGCTCACTGCACATCAGCAGCACCGGCAAAGCCACGATGTGCTCCTTGCAAATGGTCACACAGACAACTTTGAGGAAAGATCTGGGTTGGCTTTGAGTTAGGGCTACTGGCTTGTTTTGGTTTGTTGTTTTGTTTTTTTTTTTTCCTTTCCTGCAAACTCTAGCCTAACCCTTTCAAAGAAAGGCACCTGAAAAAAGAGATTTTGCTTTTTGAAAGACCTTCAACACATCTGCCTCCCACTGGAGCTAAGTGAAAGGCAATATTATTTTCCTAAGCAGCCCCCAAACTGTGAATATAAAAGCATACAAATTCAACACCCACAAAAAAGAGGAATAAGATAATAACCCTGGACAATGAGAAAATTACACAAGTTCACTTTCCATGTCAGTATGCATTTCCCTTTAAGAATTTCCATTTCCCTTTAAGCAATTCTATTATTCACACATAGCATTTCTAATCATTCTTTCAAGTGTTTCTATGTAACTTATCAGGGTTTAATGAATGCCAGAATAAGCACTAGAGGGAAAATCCACATAACTGGACAGTAACCCAAAGGTTTTAACAAGACCTCTACATTTTTCTTTTTTAATATAATCTTTATTCAAGCATTTTCTGCTTTGATCAGAAAGATGGCTTTTTTATTGGTATTATTATTGACTTTTTCCCACACACCCTCTTCCATAATCCACCATCCCATAACTTGTAAGCCCTTCAGCGTTGCAGTGAAGAGTTATTAGTTACAAAGGGCTTCTTTGGAAACATAATCTAGAAGTAAAATTGGTCAAAGTAAACAAGTTAGCTTCTCTACTGCCTTCAACTGAATCAGGGCCCACTACTCACTTTGCAGAGAGAACAGTAAAAAAACCTGCAAATATCTGACATGAATATATTAGAGAACAAGTGTGACTTGTTTAGTCTGCCATACATGGAGGCATTGTCTGTTAGTAAGAATAACTCTTAAGGATGACCTTGTGCCCAGAAATTGTCAGTCACAAAAATTCTGGGCCACCTTGTCACTGGAGGTTAGAATAGCTAAAAAAGTGGATGAGACAAGATGCATTAACAACGAGCACAGGAACTGGATCTACCTTCAGGTCAGACTGTCCTTGAATGGATGCTTTGGAAGGCACAGTTATGAGTAAAAAAGTCAGTCTATAAATGCTTAATATTCTTCCCAAAGCAGCCACCGCATGCTAAACCTTGACCCTGATTTTTAAGCCAGTGTTGGAGTTGTGTAGGATTTGACTCCTGTTTGCACAACTCTGGTGTGGGCAGCACTGCACTTGTACTTGAGCTCTGGCCAATTTTGGGTTGTTTCCTCTGGAGTGCGGTACAGACACACACAGAGTCAGATCTTTTCTCCAGAGAGCCTCAGGGTTTCCAAGAGCAAAGGATGTTTTTAGTTATGTGTGGTCACTGACTTCCATTGAGCTTCCTTCTTACTTCAGACACAAATTTGAGTGATAGCGGAAGTTTGTTTCCTTGGTCCCTAGAGAGGCAAAGGAGAAAGCAGGTTTCCTCCACTGCACAACGGTCCAAACCAGCCACAAGAAGCAGACTGCACATGGAGTTGGACAAAATAGTTTCCCTAAAGCTGACTTTGATGTCTTAAACTGTGGTTTGAACAGTAAGGGAGACATCATATGATTTTCCTGCAATGCAAAAATGACTTTTAATCGTTCTACTTACACCTCTAATAATTTATGATAATGACATGTAGCATTTAGAGTCAGAGGGCTGGAAATGTCCTCAAGAAGTGACACAGCCTATTACTCTCCCCCACAGCATCTATGCTCTACCGGGTTTCATTCCTGACAGGTCCTGCTCTTGCTTTATTTCTTAGCTCCCTCTCCAGAGATGGAAAGAAGGCAGTTGTGGATGGAAAGAAGCGCCCATCTTCTAAGGCACAGAGACCAGAGACATTACAGCCCAGCCCTGCTCCGAAGTGAGGTACGCTTTTACTGTAGTCACTCCTCAGACTGAGACGAGGACAGAAAGTTTAAGTAATTTGTCACAAGGTGCACCGAATCAGTAGCAGAGGTCCAAGAGGAGCCAAGGACTCTCCTCAGCTGTTAGGGAAATTATTTTTACCAAGTATCTTTTTCAACTGAATATTTATCCAGTAGAGCTGTACCTTCTAGTTCTTTCATATTTATTTTTGGTATAAACTTGAATTCAGCTGGCACCTTTGATCAGTTAATGCTACAATTTCCTATCAGTCCCAAAGGGGGGAAAAAATAGTGTGCTTGCAATATGGACTTTATAGGGATGAAACGTCATTTTGAGTCCAGTAACTGTTGCGTCCTAGTGAGCATGGGAAGAAAACAATGAGGCAGACTTACTCTAGTTTTGCAATGTGTTTATTAATTTCAGAGAAACCACCGCAGGAACAAAGTTTATTAGTGAGTAGGAGGACGTTTCAGGAACAGAGCCCGACTGAAAATAATCAGCTCCCTTTAATTAATTACATACAGTTTTATTGCATAACTGATGGTTTTAAACCTTGGCCAATTAGCTTGTCAAAAACAGAAGTTATGTTCTCTATTGGTTTCTCAAGTAACGTCTATGCCAAAGTTTTAATTCAACTTGCCTTATCCAAGCAACCAGAGAATAAGGCCTCTTGAAACTGAAATCAGTGGGCAGTTACCCAGGACTGTAAAAAAGAATAGAAAAGACGAAGAAATAAACCAAAGACACAGAAGTCCCAAGCAGGATCAATATCTGACTCATGCCTGTGACTCCTGTTCTGGGGCAGGTTACAGTTGCAAGGTTATGCTGTCTGGACAACCTGTTTTCATGAGGTTGAGGTACTGTTGCCGATTTAATGTGCTTACAACACAGAAGAAAAAAGAAAAAAAACCCCACCTTTCCAAAGAAAAGGTGTGCTAGAACAGCTTATGATACTTCAGTGTGATAGCTGCCTCATAGCTGTGTGTCTCTTTTCCCAGCAAATGGAGAATGCAGGATGATTTTATAATCTTATACGTTTATATCTATGTATATTAAAATGCATATAAAGATTTATATGGCAAGTTAATAACTATGGTCTTGGCATGATCTTAGACTATTTGATGTAATTACCCAAGATGCAAATACTTATTTTCCAGTTTCTTAAACACAATGCCAGAGAACTGAATATTTTTCCAAAGCACTGATCTGTTTCTCCTTAAAAGCATTAGGAAATTCGTATGTTCTTTTCAACTAATTAACTAATTATTCTATTGATACTCATGCCACATAGCCAGAGCACCCCAAGGTGCTCGTTGTATCAACCACATGTGCTTTGAACTTGACAGAGTGATGACATCCATTCAAAGATATGCCTTACAAATTAAGATCTTGCATGTTTCAACTGTAATTATCATGTGAAATGTTGCTTTTGGGGTGTACCAACCTCTTGGTCCAAGCTTAGTCAACATTTGCAGTTTCATTAGTTAAAATGCCCTATTGAGTCCCTATCCTGGGTGCACTAAGGCTGAATCTGAGATGGATGGTTTTTGCACTTACTGCTTTTTTTTTTAGTGTGCGTATCAGCCAGACCACATCTACACCAGTAAACCAAATAGTTTTAGCATGTGATCTCATGCATTGGCTCATGATCACCCACACACTTTAACCATTAGTACATTCCCCAGAGCAGTTTTGGTCCCTGCAACTAGCACTCTCCAGCACCATGCTCAGGCACAGCTGGATCTAGGCAAGAGATAAAATGCTATGGAGACATGGAATGTGGGCAAATGGTTTAAGAGACATGTTTAAAGTCGCTGTGTTACCCAGATGGGTTTCAGTAACCACCTGTGCTGCAAGATCTTCCTTTCTTCTCCTCCAGTCCTTATTCATCCCACATGTTTCACTTTCTCCAGCAGATAAGGCAGAGCTCTTGTATACAAACATGTGATACTCTACAGCTCCGAGCAATCTCCAGAACAACCACATTTTGGACCAAATGAGTCAAAACTGCTTGCTTGTTGCTGTGATCATGTAATGCAAGACTGTGTCAAAACCTAAAAGCACAAATAGAAGAGCAAGGCAAACCAAGGCCATGCAGGCGGACAGCTAAGTGCTTGCCTGCTTTAGAAATGCCATATGGACACCGTTAATTACTGATCTGTCATTTCTCCCAGTGTTTCACAGGAGCCTCAAACTAACTTGGGATCACATCGCATCGGATGCTACATAGACACTTCTTTAGTCCCAACACTGGCATGTCAAGATCCATCACAAACCAATGAGTTCAGGAAAAAAAAAACAATTGACCTCATTTCACAGGATAATCGAGTGACTTCTTCAAAGTCACAGGAGAAGGTTTTAATGGAGTACTGCAACGAACTCAGACCTGCTGAGTGACTCTGCAGCAGCAGCCTGTGTTTCCCTGTCACTCTCACAATAAATCACTCCTCGCATGTTGATGGCTGAACTTGCTGTCTCCTGTGATGCAAGTCTGCCAGCAGTGAAACCTCTAGCATGGCATGTTGTAAACTAGGAGGACATTTAAAATGCCCTTTAGAGGCAGACCTGAGATTGCTCTGCCCGCCGTTCAAACTAGAAGGACCATGGCCAACCCGAAGTGGAAGCTGTATAACTACATTAGCATGGAAATGTTCCATCCTAGCCAGTCATGCCCTTCTGTGTCTGTGTGACACAACTTCTGCTTCAGAGCTGGCTTATGTCCAGTTGTCAGCCCGGACCGCAGACAGACAAGTGTGAGTTTGCTTGGAAGAGGTCATGTCAACATGGCCAAGGTGCAATGGTCCCCACAAGAACTTGTCTTTCAGCTCTGCTTTCACATCACTGTTTTCAAGCCACAAGGCGATATTTTCACTGCTTTTCTCATGGTTCTTTTATAGAACTGAACCAGCGTGGAAAAATTAAAGATGCTTTATCTGAAACATCCATGAAGGAAATCCTGTGTCTCTGATGAACCTGACTTCCTCAATTTCCTGTTTGCTGCACAGCTGTCTGCATTGGATGGGTCTCAGGGACATTTTTTTGGACATATTTGTCTACCTCAGTTGGAAGCCAGTCTCCTTGAGTTAGAACATAAGGGTCTATAATCTTTTAAAAAAAAAAAATCACAGTAAAAACAGAAAGAATTAAAAGAAAACAAACCAATAAAGAATCTATCCTGTCATAACATTTGAGGTTCTGGTATTTGCTGGCCTTGGAGTAGGTTCAAAATAAATGAAGGAAATGTGTATTTCATTAAATGCTAATATTTGGAAGATAAGAGGGAAAAAATGATGAAATGCTTCCAAGTGCAGTTGTGAGGACAGTGCCTGCATGTGCGTATATAAACACACACACTTGCATACACACAAACATACAGCCATGATTCTCTCTGATTCAGAATACTGCTATGTAGGAAGAATTATAGGAGAAGGAAAAAAAAGACTTATTTCCCTAAGCCATTGCTCTTCATGTGCATGGCAAGGGCTTTTGCTTCTCCATCTCTTTTAAGAATTGCAACTGAATCCTTCCATAAGGATGCATTTTTTTTCTAAATGAGTCTCAATCTTATAACAGTCACTGAGACATATAGGCATATATTAAAAAAATATCAATCCTACACGAAGTAACCTGTGCTAGGTGCCTTAATAATAAGGCTGGTTAATAAAAATCTAACCAGCAAGTTCTTAGTTAATGGCATACTTGTTGATGGTTAAACTTTGAGGTCTCTTTTCCCTTCCACCACAGATGACTCTCTAATCCCCTGGCTCCTAACTGACCTAGTCTGTAAAGTCAGGACATAACACGTGTTTGCCTCCCAGGGGCACAGCGCCTTGGGCAGCAACAAGGGTCATGAAGTGCCCAGAATTCTTTTGTTAATTAGCAGATGCAATGCAAGGGAACTAGAACATGGGATTTAAGGCTCCAAATACTCAGGTATTTTGGAGACGGCTGAAAGAAAGAGAGCATTTGGTGTCTGTGCTTCAAACAACACAGCAGAGCGGGAACTGAAATTTTCACAAGTAATAGTCAAAGCTTAGATCTTTCACAGCCCGTCAGAAGATAATGAATCTTTGCAGTTTATTTTCATACATAGTTCTGGACAGTTTTTTGCAGGGACAATGAAAACAATTCACTGACCTCAGAGCTGTTTACCTGTTAACCTTCAATCCTTTACAGCAAGCCCACAGGTTCTAGAATTTAGAGAATTTTTTTCTAACATACACCAAAAAAGCTTCATTTTGTTCTTTGCAGATGAACCATTTCTCAACAAACCTGCAGACAAAATCTTACCCGAGGCATAAATCTAGCATGGGAAAAGAAAGGCATCAACTGTAGCAAATAACATAAAAGTACAGAGTATTAAAAAATAAAATAAGATAAAAATAAAGTCTAAAAGTAGAAGCAACTGAAAAAACAGGGGTAATGATGGAATGTGTTACAACACGGGCTGTCAAACCGTGGCTTGCATGAAATTCAGTGGTAGTCTTGGTTAAAAGCCATTGATCCATGGCAACCTCTTTTTAGGTGGACATCATCTGCCAAGGAACTGATCAAATGCCATGGTCTAGATTTCAGGTAGAACTATAAAGCAGCAAGGAGGCAGTTTTTTTGCTGATTGGGAAGTCTGTGGGTGCTAAGAGGTTTGGCATTAGATCCCTGATTTGTGGAGAATGTGGCAGAAAGGAAGGAAGAAAGAAGTGACCCAGAGTCAGAGTTTTGGTTTGGAAACAGGAAGATCTTGGGAGCCCTGTGGGCAGAGGAGATAAGGGGTCCTGGCTTGTACAGGTAGAAATGTGTGTTGTGGCTGAGCATCTTGGACAGGTCAGACAGAATGAAAAAGTAGGGAAGGAAGGGAGTTGAGGTTGGGGGTCCTGCAGGCCACGGTTAACAGTGTTAGGAGATTTTGACTGTCTTGTGCTAGACCTTGGTGTTCATTAGAACTGTCCCCACTTCTAACCTCTCCAGATCTCCTCTTGTTTTGTGCAGCATGTAAGACACCACTTGACATGCAGATGTGCTGGATTTAAGGAGACTTTATCATTGTATTGTGTGAGACAGACATGACCAAAGTCTTCTCAGGAATAGACATCTCCAACACAACATCCCACTCAAGTGTCTTCTCTTTTCCTTATACTTGAGATTATAAAACAATTGATTCCTCACCACAAGAAATACTGTCTGCCCAGTAGCAACATCTCATGCATGAATGGAAAATGTTATAATCCCAGTTTTATAACTTCAGATAGAATGGGGGACTACCAGATAAATGTCATTATAACTGAGGTACAATTTGTCCTAAATATTTCTGAATTATTCACAGTGATTTAAGTTAACTGAAAATTTATTCTTGAAGTTGTGTTTCTATGTTGCTATTGAAAGAAAAAGGGTTTTGACTAAAATCAGGTCATGTGTCATCCCCCCCAAAAAAGGAGAAAACCAAAAATGATTTTGGCTGAACGATTCTAAGTGTAAAAAACTTTTTTTTTTTTCATGGAAAAAAGTTTTCTTAGGAAACTCTAGTAGGAAAACAGTTTCTGTCTGCTATTATTCACCAATGTTTTCCAGAATAAAATAAGTTTTCATATCTCATAATTCAGATGCTTTGTTAGTTTTCTCCCTCAAGTTACAGCTCTGATTAAGGGGAAAAACTATCTTGGGTTATTGTTTTTTGATCTGGTATCATTGGATAATATCTGAACATCTTAAATGTTCCAGTTTTATATTTCCTTGTTTTTGTAGTTACTCAATAATATGCTACAGCAGAAGAGAGTCAGGAGTTAAAGAAGCAAGTTTCATGTGAGATGGAACCAGTGCTCTATTACAAAGCTGTGGCTGGATTCTTTGGCAGCTACCAATGTCCAAAAGTTTTTCCTTTAGTTGAGACACAAAATGGGAGCTTCTCTCCAGAGAACATTTCTTGGTACCCAAGAAATGGATACCAAGGGTTATCCCCCTTTGGGGGCACAAAAGAGTTCACTGATAGTGGTTTGCTTCCCAGGCCTATTTTTTTTTAACCTGTAGGAATCTATTACCTTTGAGAACTTATCCATCTACTACTTTTGATTGAAATTGAAAGTGGGTTAAAAACTGCTGGGTGGGAAATGGCACACACCTACATATGCACATAAACTGCATGATCACGTTAATCTCACGTTTAAAGAAAGCCGATCTAAATAAGAGAGAGAAACACGATGTATTAAAACCAATAGATTGGCTGCGTTTGCCAGGTTAGCTGATACGCTCTTCTGCAAAACTCAGGAATGAGATCCACTGGGTGCCAATCCAGTAGATCCCTGTGGTGCTCATTCAGGAACGTGGTCCCCACAGGCTGCCCAACGCCCTCTGAAATGGATGAGAAAGCTGCTTTGCTATCCACGGGCCTTGAT